>NW_004567109.1:59027037-59044576 GCF_000260355.1 Condylura cristata
TGAGCTCTCATAAATTTGAGCTCTTATTATTGGTGTTTTTATCATTGTTATTGGTAGGACAAAATAAACAAGGGCCTAGGAGCCCTGGTGTGGACTCCAGCCTGGTGTCTCATTAGCTGTGTCAGTCACCTTGCAACTGCCATGTTACCTCTCTGAGCCTCTCTTTGTTCATTAAGTGAGGACAGTGCTACTTCCCCTTAGACATCTTCGGAGGATTGGGAGAACCTAGAGCAAAGGCCAGTCACAGGGCTTGGCCCTCAGCAGGATCTCAAGGTCCGCAATGGTGCTAAAGTTTTGAGTGAATACCCAACACTAGTAAGCGCCTCATCGGCGTTTGTCCCTTCTCTGCTGTAACTCATCTCAGGCCATCATTGCTCCCAAGTTTGTGTCATATCCAGATTTGGGGAGCTCGCCCCAGGACCAGGTGAGGCAACTGAGGTGCTGTGGGTCTCTGTCCCCATGTCACAGAGGGGAAAAGCCAGGTGCAGCCAGGGAAGGGGTCACCTCCTGAGCTAGTTGGGGTTGGTGACCATGGGGCAGGGCTTTGTTCTCTGAACTCTCCTAGCTGCCCCACCCCCACCCCAGCTGGAGAAGCCACAGCCCTGCTGGTGTCTGGGGAATGTTGTTGCCTGCCCGAGCTTTGAGGGGTGGGGTGGAGAGCACAGCAGCTGGGCTCCGAGGGCCAGGTGGCTGAAGGGTGCGTCTCTCCCCTGGGCATTGGAAGTGCTCTGGTTACGCTCTTGAGTTTCCTCATTCACGGGGCTCTGCACTGGGTGGGCGTTTGGGGGCTGGTGAAATGCTCAGAGGCTTCACTGCACTCTGTGGTTCTCTAGGCCCTAGGGTGCTGCTTGAGCTAGGGGGACACCACCAAAGTCAACATGGAGAGAGCAGGTGCCCAGAGAACCTGTCCCCAGAGGCTACCTGGGGGTTACGAGACCCTGTCCCTGAGGAGTGCCCTGAAGGCTGGGAGCTGCCAGCGGCTGCAAGGTAGGAAGGCCTCCCCGGCCCAGCACGTCCTCCCCAGCACACACACCTGTGGGCTCCCCACGTTGTGGTGACTAGGTGGACCACTTGCTTCTCTTGACTACCCACAGTGCATGAGACTTGAGCCCTGACAGGGTCCTGACCTGGGGTTGAGACCTCAGCTCAGCTCAGAGCAGACCCAGGGTCTCTGAGACTGAGCAGGAAAAAGAAGGCCATCAAGGAGGAGTAGAGCAAGGGTATTGGGACATTGAAATCTTCTTCTTCTTTTTAAAAATATTCATTTATTCTGTGTACAGAAATGGGACAGGCCAGAGGTGCAGGGGCGCTGAGAGGGTTCACCAGAGACAGAGTGGGGAGCAGAACAGGCCGACTGATGAAGTACACCGTTGAGGGGAGCAGCGGGCGGGCGGGTGAGGAGAGGTCTGTTGCATCATGTTGGTCTCCTCTGGGGCTGGGGATCGAACTTGCACAGGAGTGGCTGCGCTAGCTTGCAGTGCTGCGTCCTAACCTGATGCGCCACCAGGGAGGGCCCTCAAATCTTCTTTTATCAAACCAGATGTGTATTCCAACCAAAATGTACTGAGCACTACCTGTGTCTGCTTGGGCTGCCGTAACCAAATACCACAGGCTGTGTTGCTTAAACAACAGAAACAGACTCCTGGAGGCTGGAAGTCCCAGATTAAGGTCCAATTTCTGGTGGGTGCAGCATCTCATGCTGGCTTGGAGACAGCCGCCTTCTCACCGTGCTTCATGTTGCCTATTCTCTGCGCACACACGGAGAGAAAGTCTGTACTCTCTAGTGCTCTGCTTATTATGACAACCGTTCTATGGGATTAAGGTTCCACCCTTAGGACCACACTTAACCTTCATTTGACCCCACCCACTCTGCAGTCTAGAAAGTTCTGTTGCTAGATAGGTTCCAGGGCATCGTGCAGGGGCAGGGCCAAGAGCCAAGTTCAGGGATGCATCTGGGAAAACAACCTTTATATAAGTTTGTGTGGTCTTGGTGTCTGAGGACAAATTGACCTCAGTTTCAGATGGCGTAATGTCAGTCAAGGAGCACAGGCAGTCCTCCAGACTCTAGGAAAGGCAAGGGACAGATTCTTCCGGAAGCATCCAGAAGGAACCAGCCTACTGACATCTTGACTTTTGTTCAATAAAACCAATTTTGGACATCTGGCCTTCAGAACTGTCAGAGTATAAGTCTGTGGTGTTTTAAGTCATCAAGTTTGTGACCATTTGTTTTAGTCACCTCAGAAAACTAGTACAGAGTCCTTTAACTCTTCTGCAGAAAATAAGTTAAAGAGTGTCTCGGAGGAAGCATAGAACAATGGAGGGTTTTCAATCATCCTTCAAAGCGTCCATGGAGGTTGGGTTCATGGACTCTGGGTGGGGGACATGAAATGGTAGTGAAAGGTGGCCGGATTCTGGGTGCGTTTCAAGAGAAGAGCTGGTGTGAATTAGGTATGGGGTGGGAAAGAAAATTCAAGGATGGTCTCAGGAGTTTGGTCTGAAAGACTAGGAGAGCAGGAGCCAGTTCCTTTTGCGGAAGGAGCAGATGGAAGGGGCAAGGGTGCATAAAGTCATGAAGTCAGCCGTGAGTGTGTTAAGTGTGAGCTTCTTACTAAACAACCAAGTGGGAATGTCCCTGAGATGATCAGAGGTATGAGTCCCTTAGAAGAAAGGGAGCTATAGATACAGCCGCTGTGGGGATCTCTAATCTAGATCTTTCTGTCTGCCCTGAACAAGGGTGTCCTTCTCATCTAGGGAGGGCTTTGGGTAGTTGCCCTAAAGAGCTGGGTCCACCAAGTGGCTGCTTGTGCTCAATACTCTGTCTAGAGCCCCACATTGGAACACCTTTATCCCCACCCCTATTCTTTAGGTAGGAACGAGGAGGCTCAGCCAAGAGAAGTGAGGTCATCAGGGAGGAAGAGTCAGAGAGGGACTTGAATTTAGGTCTGTAGGGGACCTTCAAGAATTAACCTGGAGATCATCCAATTCAATTCCACACCCTCCCCACCACAGCCTGGGAAAGTGGGTGTCATTGTTTCCAATCTCCTTGGGCACCATGATGTCCCTTTTCAAATGAAGTCCAACTCTGAGAATCACCAGGTGGTGAATAGTGGTCTCATGGCCAAGAAACCTTGAACTTCTCAGGGTTTGATACTTCTCAACATTTATCTAAGGGATCCCCAAAGCTCATCAGCTTAGGGAAACGGAAGCAGCACCCTTGCCATACCCTTAAAAGCTGGATCCTGGTCAGCTCCTGCTCTACCTTCCTCTAGCACTTAACATAGCCCCTTATCTACCCTGGGGGCCGGGGGGGGGGGCTCTGGGCTTTGGGACCCACTGCCAACTTGGGAATACTGGCACCCCAGGATCACTCTTTTTTGTCCAGTAGTGTCTTCTTTCTCTGGGCTTGGCTGGCTGCAAATCTGCTGCATCAGAGGCCTCCTCTCTCCCCACCTCCCAACTGCCCCCCCTTGCCCTTCCCCACCCCAGCCTCCCTCTCCTCCAAGCTCTCATACCTGAGCCAGGTAAGTCAACAAAGTGTATTTGTGGCTGTAGAAAGGGATTGCTGGAGATAGGGGAAGGGGGACACATGACGAGGACGTCTCTGTCCGGATAGTATGTCTTAAGCAGGTGCACGCGGGGCAGCTGCTCACCAAGAACTCCTGGCTTCTCCCCAGAGAGCAGAGCGCTGCCCAGTCTCCTGCGGCAAGAAAAAAAAGCCTTTTGTTTTCCTTGCATGAGAGGAAGGCTTTTTATTGTCTGTTTATTCAGCGAATGGGCTTTGCCTCTTCGTGGGTCTTTCATACATGCATCTGTTTGGATTTCACAAGTATATTTGAATTCCCAAGTCTTCAGTGCTTACCCAGATCAGACACAGTCAACACTTTCAGAAGTCACTTCCTAGCAGGACATGTGTGGGTTTCAGCCTGAAAGTGCTAGAATGCAAGTGTGCAGGGAAAGCACCTAGCAGGTGGTGAGAACCTTCTGTGAGTTGAGGGGGTGGGAAGGACAGAGTCCTCCTATGGGTCAGACAGATGAGGTTCTGAACTTGTACCTGATGCTGATTTTGATGCAGTGATATGCCTTTTCTGTGCTCCTGTCTTCCTGTGCACTGAGAGCACAAAGCCCTAGTTGTGTGGACTGCTTGTTTAATGTCTATAGAGCAGCTGCATTGTCTCATTTGTTTCTTGGCTTATAAGGTAGGTATTAGTTATTCCCATTTTGTAAATGAGAATACTGGCTTTGGAGGTGAAGTCAACTACTGAAGTCATAGTTAGTAAATTAGCCCTGCTAGGTTCCAAGTTCACTGCAATCACTAGGCTCTGCCTCAGACATTAGCCAGGATAACTTTTCAGCTTCCATAACCTACTTATTCAGGGATTGGTTTGGGGGTTATGTGACTTCACTCAAGTTTTCTTGGTGAATAGTTAGAGGCTGCCTGGTGGCTGGGTAAGGAAGTACAGACCTTCCCTGAGATTTCAGCTTTAGCCAAGAGCAGGTTAGGGCCTGAGAAAGTGGGCCTGGCTGCTTTTGGCCTGCAAATAGTGGTTTGGATTGCTGGGTTCTTCTAGACGCTCAGGGTCTGCTGGGGGCTTCTTGGCTGCTTCTGGGCCTGTCTGGTAAATATGGATTTCCATGTATGGGCTCCACATGGTTCATCCCAGGCCCTGGGTAGACTTTGTGCATAATGTCTTTTTATTCCCCCCCGGATGTGCTTTGGCTTCCTGGAAGATGGCCCATTTGATTTTTATAGGCACTGTTGCTCTGGTTAAACTTCCTCGAATTCTGCTTGGGGACTGACTCAGGCTTCATTCGGGAGGAATAGTGAAGAAATATCTACTTTCTGCTGCTGCCTAGCTCAGCGATCAAACTACCTGATAGGATTTCATTCCCTGGAACCTCAGTTTCCTTACCTGTGAAATGAACACAATACTATGGAAGGATTTAATAGATAGCATTTAACTGAATCCTGAAAAGAATTAGAATTGACACACACACAGGCCTAATGGGGGGAGGAGGGCATATCCCTGACTGAGGGTGAACCCTATGAGGGCAGGACCTCAATCTGCCATATCCCCAGTGTCTAGAACACCTCATGATGGGCTCAGTAAACATGGTGAGTGAATAGCTATTGCCATCACCCACCTTTAGGGGTTTCCACTTAGAGTTTCAAAACCCTGCGAGAAATTCTTAAGAGAAAAACAGACAGAAGTTTTCTGCCCTAGGGAGATGCCTGCAAGGAGGGAAGAAGTTAATTAAATCAGTAGCCAAGTATTTAGCACCATTGTTTCTTATACTAGGATGCTTCTGCCAGCATTTGGGGTGCCCAGAGGGGACCAGGGATGGCAGAAGCTCAGTACCTTCCCTCTGCAGGGGACCTTCATTTACAGAAAGAATCCTCTCAAACGTTTCTCAGAGTTACTGTATCAGCCCCATTTTGTCAGCGAGGAAATTGAGCAGCAGGCAGGGACAATGACTTGTTTACGGTCATGCACTGAGGATGAGGAAGGAGTTGGATTAAAGCTTTGCAGAATGTTCTCTCTGTTCCCTTCCTGTGGGAAAATATGGGACCCTGGCTTAGCCACTCGGAGTGCCCACCTCTGGCAGCTGGCTCAAGACTGTCTGGAGACAAGTAGGGATAGGAGGAGTCCTGGGGAAAGTGACTCTGTCCACTGAGCCGGTGGCAATTTTGCCTTCTTGGGGAGGTGAACACAGGAGAGCAGAGTCCAGATGCAGAGACCAGCACCTGAGGCTGCCCCCACTTTTGGTCTTTTCAGTCTTGGGGGCCAATAAATGCCCATTTTGCCTCAGCCCAGCTTGAGCTGTGTTTCTGTCACTTGCCTCACACACCACCTTGGCTTATATTTCTATAAGTGTGGGAGCCCATGAGTCCCGTTACTGAACTGCAGAAAGGGCTTTCCAGAGGAGTGAGAATTCGAACTGTGCCTTGAAGGGTCAGGGAGTTCAATCGGCCAAAGTGGTATTGTTTTGGCCTCTCTCTCTCTTTGCTTCCCCTGTTCTCTATCTCTTTATTTCCATCTCCATCTTTATTTCCCTGTCTCATTGGGAGAAGAGTCTCATTATCATGGACAATAGAGGAAGAGTCTTTTTCTTGCCTGGCTGCTTATCCTATCAAAGTAACACCCAATGAGTTGACTCTGAGCTTTGAGGGGAAAAGTTACTTTTTTTTTTTTAGTTACATCTTTTATCTGGACCTTTCTGACTCAAGGAAGGGACCTGAGGGAAACCAAGAGAAGAGGGGTTAGGGATCAGACAGATCTGAGGTGTAGCTCTGGCACCATCATTGCTCCTATTTGGGAGGACTTAGCCAACCTCTCAGCCACCCACCTTGATCTCCATGAGCCTCCCCTTCTGTGTCTATGCCGTGGATATGTAATGGTGTCAACATGTGGTTTGGGAGTAAAGCAAGTATCGGTCACTGATTTAATGATGTGGAGAGAGGATAAAAAACAAGGCATGGTCTCCAGCCTTGTTGGCTAAGGCCTCCCACCTGGAGAGGAGGAAGGCTTTTGGCACACAGCAGGGTCCTTCATTACTCTTCTTCCAGAACTGACAGGGGAATTAACTTAAGTTGGAGGAATTTGGATTCAACAAGGGAACAAATAGCCAGCAATAGTCTCCCTGAGACAGGAGGAAGATTATGGATGACTGAATGTGGACTTTAAAATCAGGGCTCACTGGTTGGAAACCTTGAGCAATTAATTTAATCCATATCAGTCTCAGTTTTCATATCCATAAAATGGAGCTTATGCCACCTTGGTTGTTATATAAGTTTGACATGTAATTGAGTCTCACTTGATAAACAGGCTAAAAGCCAACTACTTGTTATTATTTTGTTATTTAAGCTTGACCATCATCCCTTGGGGTAGATGTTATCCCACCTAATTTATTGAGACCCAGAGGAAGGGTCTGTGAGGACCAGAGAACAATCATGTGCCACCAAAATGGTTTCATTCTTTGGATCTTGCCCCAAAGGTTGTGTGCAGAGCACGGCTCCCCATTCCAGAGCCCCTGCTCAGATAGGGGGAGCTGGGCAGGAACCATGGGTGTCTTTGGTGAGTCAGGTCCTCATCAATCTGTGGACTCTCCCTGACCTCGGCTAGCTCTCTGAGAAGGGTCTGGGCTGAGCTTGGCTCCTTGTGATGGTTCCAGGTTCACCAGCTGGGAGATGTGAAGTGTCTAAGGAGCCCCACCCCCCATCCATCCCTTCCTAGTATCCCAGGCCAAGGTCAGGAAGAGTGAGTAACAGCTCAGAACACATTGGCCTGTTCTAGGACCTACACCGCTGGGGAAGAATTCTCTCCCTGGAGCCCAGAAAATGCCAGGCCAGCATTCTTGGCCATCATGTCCCCCCCTCCACACCTCCAGTCCTCTCTCATTCCTTCCCCATCATGGGAGTGGAGAGTGGCCATTCTGAGGTGGTCAGACACAGTATCACCGGGATGCTTGTCAGAAGTGTGGAACTCCACCTGCTCAGGTTGTCACCGCAGGTTACCATGAGGCTGGGGGTGGGGGGTGGGGAGGGGAAGTGGGGCTCAAAACAACAGAGATTTAGTTCCTTAATTCTGAAGGCTGAAGACCAAGATCAAGGTGTCAGCAGGTTCGATTTCCTCTGTCCCGTCTCCTCAGCTTGGAGGTGGCCACCTGGCTGTGTCTTCAGCCAACTCTTCGCTCTGTGAACACACAAGACTGGGATATCTCACTGCTGTGTCCTAATGTCCTCCTCTTAAAAGGGCCCCAGACAGACGGTGTTAAGGCCCACCCTAGTGAACCCACTTTACCTTCATGACCTCTTTAAAGGCCCTAAATCCAGATACATTCCCATTCTGAGGAACAGGGGTCAGGGCTTCAGCATCTGAATTTTAAAGGGGCACAATTTAGCCATAATGCCCACTGAGGCAGAAACTCCAAGCAGCACAGCCTGGGTTTTAAGGAACTTCTGCGTGGTTCCCAGCATTTGGGCAGTATGGAAACTGCCTGAAAAGAACACCCATGAGGCACCAGCCCTGGAGGTCAGCTGGCCAGTTAACAAATGTTCCCCCACTGAACATTGAGATCACATGTGAAATGACCCCAGCCATGTCCTCATGGAGAGCACACACAGTCTGACAGGTGCACAGATGCAGTTGATTAAACAAATACTATTAAGTGATGACGAGTGAGCCTGCTGCTCTGGACACCCCAGAGCAGCAAAATCTTCTAGGAAGAAGCAAGTTTGCGTCTGGGATCTGAAGGAAGCATAGCAGGTACCAGGCACGAAGCACTCCAGGCCCAGGGTGCTGTAGTCCAAACTCCTCCAATGTGACTGTGCCATTCTGTGGCTTGTGCCAGGTAAGTCTTAGGAGCACAGAAAGAAAACAATCAAATTCCCACGTAGTTTTTTAAGTCATGCTTAACATTAACATGCATGACATTTGCATGTTTTACGTAAGCTAGCCTAGCAGTCCATGGAAATGATTTTCTATTAACATGTGTGAAGATATTGGAGATATGCAAAAAAAAAAAAAGAATGCTGTGGCTAGATTATGTGTCAACAGTTTGGGGGCCACTTGTATATATACAAAGCAGGGTGGTTGAAAAGAACAAGGAAACTTGTGTTCTGGAGTCCTGAGGGAAGTGGGGGTGGTTCACTGACAGAATGAGGGGTATTCTGAGGGGCAGTAAGGGTAGTTTGAGTAGGAGTGAGGCCCCATCACATTTATACTTTGAAAGTAACAGTATGGGGGCCTCCTTGGTGGTGCAAGGGGTTAAAGTGCAGCACTATGAAGTTTTCCACAGACACTGCAGCACGAGTTTGATCCCAGGCCAGAGAGCTGACCCACATGGCACAGCGGACCTCTCCTGTCTAGTTCACTGCTCCCCTCTGCAGTGTATTTCAGTCAGTCTGCCTCTTCTGCTCCCCACTTTGTCTCTGGAGAACCCTCTCACCCCCCCCCCATACCTTTGGCCTGTACTCCAGTTCTTGCATGCATAAATAAATAAATCTTTAAAAAAATAAAATAAGGCCTTCCCTGGTGGTGCAGTGGGTTAAAGCACAGCACTGAGAATCTAAAGCCGCTTCCGCATGAGTTCGATTCCCGCCTGCCCGGGAGGTGACCACATGGCGTGGCAGACCTCTCCTGACCCACCCGCTGCTCCCCTCAGCAGTGTACTACTTAGATCTGCCTGTTCTGTTCCCCACTCTGTCTCTGGTGAAGCCTCTCACCGACCTTGAGCCTCTGGCCTGGACCCCAGTTCTGTATGCACAAATAAATAAATCTTTAAAAAAAAAAAATAAAAGTAACAGCATGGCCTCATCAGGAGAATGACAGGAAGGAAGTAAGAGCAGCAATGTGACCTCTCTGTTTTCCTGAGGGTAATAACCTAGGGGTGGTGAAACACCATGCATGCTACTGGCCAGCAGTATGGTTTCAAACTCCATCTCCACGTATTGGCTGTGTGATCTTGGAGACAGTGGCTGACATCTCTGTGCCTGGTTTCTTCATCTACAAATGTGAGGTGTAATAGGCTGTGGTGATGATGAAAGGCCTGGGCCCACCTTGCTGTATACCCTCAGGCAGGTCCTTTCCATTTCTCCTTGTGCAAAATGAGGTCTATAGCTCAGGTCAGTGGCTTCCTTGGAACCCTGGGGTTGTATGGGGCTGCCTTAGGGAGGGGTGGACCAAGTATCTTTATTTTAGTTGTCTTATATACTGCAAAATATGTAACATTTCATTTGGACAAAGTAATCCATCATTTTAAAGTCTTCAATATAGAAGGGGAAAAATTCTCTAAGAACCTTCCATGCCCAGAGTTGATGAATCTTGTTGCAAAACCATAATGGGTTAGCAGTTTAAGTTGTCTATTATAAATGTCTCCCTGGCATAGAGTTCGAGTTTCAGTGTATAATACCTGCTCCCATTAGTCCTGGTAAAGCCTGCACAGCAGGACAGATGATGCTTCTCAGCTGGGGCTGCCGGCCGTCCCCCACAATTTATGTGTGGGCCCTGCTTTCCCTCACATACACACTGCCCCCTTGCCTCCATCCCTCTTGCCTAATAAGTCATCATCCTCAGCCTTGGTAATCTCTCTCCTTCTCTGGGTCACTTCCAGCTGGCCTGTTTATACATTGGCAGATGCCTGCTGGGAGCATGCAGGGACTCCTTGTGAGAGGGTGCTTGAGCCAACTTTAGTGGCTCCAGTGGCTCCCAAAGCTTTAGAGAATATCATAATCTCGTGGTGTGTTTATTAAAAATGCACTTATCTGGGCCCAGGTCTTCTGCCAATGCTGCCAAGGGGCCAAGGAATCTGAACATTGAAAGAATTCCATATGGTGGGCCTTCCCTGGTGGCACAGTGGATTAAAGCACAGCACCGTGAAGCTTTCTGAAGCCACTGCAGCAGGAATTCAATCCCCAGCCAGGGAGCTGACCCTCATGGCACATCAGACCGCTCCTGTTTCACCAGCTGTGCCCCTCAGCAGTGTATTTCAGTCGATCTGCCTGTTCTGCTCTCTACTCTCTCTCTCTGGTGACTCCTCTCACTCATCACACGTCTGGCCTGTACCCCATTTCTGTAAGCATAAATAAATAAATCTTTAAAAAGAAAAGAAAGAGGCCCTCCTTGGTGGCGTGACAGGTTAGGATGCAGCACAGCAAGCGAGCTGCAGCTGCAGCTGCTTCACTGTGAGTTCGATCCCCGGCCCCAGAGGTGACCCACATGGCGCAGCAGACCTCTCCTGTCTCGCCAGCTGCTCCCCTCACCAGTGTGCTTTGTTGATCTGCCTGTTCTGTTCCCCACTCTGTCTCTGGTGAATCATCTCACCCTCTGCACCTCTGGGCTATACCCCAGTTCTGTATGTATAAATAAATAAATCTTAAAAAAAAAAAACTAAAACAGTCATCATTACAAAAAAGGAAAGAAGGGTCCTCCCTGGTGGTGCAGCAGGTTAAAGAGCAGCACTAAGAAGCTAAAGCCACTTCAACATGAGTTCAATCCCTGCCCTGGAGGTGACCCACCTGGCACAGCAGACCTCTCCTGACCCATCCACTGCTCCCCTCAACAGTATACCTCATCGATCTGCCTGTTCAGCTCCCCACTCTGTCTCTGGTGAATCCTCTCATCGTCCCTGCAACTCTGGCCTGTACCCCAGCTCTGTATGGATGAATAAATAAATCTTAAAAAAAAAAAAAAGAAAAGAGAGGAAAAGAAAGAACTCCTTCTTTTGGAAGTAGAGACTCCTTGAATATAGATCAAGTTATTCACCTAGAAACCACTCCCCCTTTTCATTCATTCATTCATTCATTCATTCATTCATTCATTCATTCATTCATTCATTCATTCCAGCCAGCCAGCCAGCCAGCCAGCCAGCCAGCAGATCTTTACTGAGTACGGCTATGCCAGGCATTGTGTTGAGAATACAAACAAACCAGACCCACACTCTTCCCTTGTCAAGTGTAAGGTACAGTTTGGGAGCTTCTGGCATTATCTCTAATAGAAAGAGGTATTAGACACAGCAGGCTAGAGAAGATAAGATGCAAAGTTTGGATTGAGACAGACAGGCAACCCCACAGCTTGGTGGTCTTAGGTAAGTTATCCTCTCTGAACCACATTTTCCTCAACTGTGCAATGACAGTAACAAGATGTGACACGGTTGAAAATGAAACAGGATGGTTCATGTGTGTGAAGCTCCCAGTCAATGCCTGCCTGATACTTAGTAGTTGTCAGTGAATAGCAGTGATTCCATTTGAGGTAGAATTGGCATTGAACATTCAGTTTCTTCTTTAATCACCCAACTCATTTCACTGCCAGAAAAATATATTTTATACTTGACCTTTCAAATTTCCATTCAGATCACGTTCCATTCTTCCCCCTATCATACTCTGGGTGGTGCACAATTGGTTGCCCTTGACATGAGTTCATGGCCAGATCCTTTCTTGGATGATGGCTGAGAGCAGCTGGAGGGTTTGAATCCTGACTCTTTGAATCACGGGTGACCATGAGCAAGCTACTTGACCTCTCTGCACCTAAAGACAGTATCTATATCATAATATTAAATAAAATTAGATATAAAACTATCCCATGCTTAATATGTGTTTATCTGGGGCATATTACATAGTCATGAAATATTTGCTGTCATCAGTCATTCACTGAGCAGCTATTTATTGAGTGCCCATAATGTGCCATGTGTTGGGTTACACACTAGTGATACACTACTTATTCCCAAACAGGTAGGGCAATAGGAAAATAAGTAAATGCACAGATATGTCGGGCGGCACTGAATGTTATGATGAAAAATAAAGCAGTGAGAGGCATCGTGTATGATAAGAAAGTAGGATAGGGCATGGTGGGTGCTCTATCTACTGTAACATTTCAGGGAGGCCTCATTAAGAGTATGACATTTGAGCAGAGATCCAAAGGACAAAAGAGAGACATCTATCTTTCTGAAAGAGCAGCTCTAGCTGAAGGATCATGATATGTAAAGGTCCTGAGCGGCAAGTGTGTTTGGTGTTTAGAGAGTTAGAGAGAAACCAAAGAGGCCGGTGTGGCTGGAGCACAGTGCATGAGGGAGAATAGGCCAGAGAGACAAAGGTGAGGGGCCCATGGGGGACCCAGGAAAACTTAGCCATAATGCTGTAAGTGGGATCTAAAATAGGCAGTCACATGGAATATTAGATTTTGTTACTGAAAATCAATGAAAAAGGACTGAATTCCTGCCATGGAGCAGGTTAGGCTGGCACTTTGCTTTATTCTGAGCAAGTTAGGGGTGGAAGAAGGGAGCCCACTGGAAGGTTATATGCAGATGAGCTATATGATCCAGTGAAAGTGCTGTCAAGGACTTGGCCTATGGTTCCATTTGGATAGCTCTTCTTCCATTATGGGTTCTTCTTCCCAGCCCCTCAGCTTATTCCTTCCCTCTCCTCCCGAATCCCCACCTCTCACCTGTGGCTGGCAACCCTGAGAGGCTGAGAAGATTCTAGGCTACTACTGCTGATGCAGTCTAGGGTTGTCTCCCCAAGAAGGAACCCAGCCATCCCTATGATACATGGTTTCTATTCATGGAGAGGCTCACTCCTAAAAGTGACAGGTGGAATAAAGACACCCCAAGAATTAACAAAGGCCCTGATCTCCTGTCTCCACTCAAGTCTCATATTTAGCTTAATCTCTGATTTCTTTCTCTTGACCTCCTCCTACTAAGTAGATAAATGGTCTTGCTCTGTTCAGGACTTTGTTCGGGTTCTCATAAATCAGCCAGCTCCATATGCAGGCAGGTTCATTCTTCCCAAACTGAATGCACCTTCCTGTGATAAACCACTAGTATTTATCTCAGTCTGTCCTGTGTATGTCCTGAAAAGAGGAAAGATTTGGGGTTGGTGTGTGTTTTCAGTCTCATGGTCTGCTCTTCTTAACCCCTGGGGTTTGACAGGCAAGTCACACCAGGCAAAGTCACGCCAGGCAGGGTTAAGTTGACACACAAAACTGATGTGGCCTAAGTCAAGAAACCTCTAAGAGCTGCTGAGTGTCAGCCCCAAAGCCAAGCTGTTCTTCTTCCAAAGAAGGTGCCTACTGTGTGCCAGGTGTATGGTGTTGCCGAAAGGAGCCCATACAGGCAGTCTTAGAGAAGAGGGGTTTTGGGGGGCCAGTTGCTGGATGAGACTCCAAGGGAGGAGGGGCTGTGCCAAGGGAGTGCAGGGAGAAAATTTATACCCGATAGTATTAGGGGAGGAAGGGCCATAGCTCAGAACAGCGTAGGAATGCAACTACAGCAAAGTCAAGGCCCAGGCGACTCCCAGTCTGCACAACCAGGAATGTGGGTTGAGTCCTCTTGTCATGACATCTGCCTCATCCTGGATACTATCAGCAAGCTGCAAAGTCAAGCGGCCCTTGACCTTGGCCTGGTCCCCTGTGCTGCCCGGGCTGGCCTAACACCAGGAAATACTGAGGAGAGCTTATAGGTCAGTGGGGAGGGCTGACAACTTTAACATAGAACAAAAGCTACTAGAACAATGACAGAGATATCATTTTTCTCTGAACACCCACTAAGCACTGTTCTGAGTACCTAGTTAGTGCTAACATAATTAAACCTCTGACTCAATATGGTAGGGATCTCTACCTATCTGCCAAACACACTCATTCCAGATGGCCCCAGTAAAGCTGTGGGAACAGAGTGGTGTCTACTTCTATGGCCTGGGGTCTGAGGTCAGTGGCTTCCCAGAAAGAAAATGTTTGATTGAGTCTTTTGGGGGAGTAAAGAGGCCCTTGGCAGGTGAAAAGTTATTCCAGATAGAAGGACCAGTGTGAGTCAAGGTCCACTGTGGGTCAAGAAAGGCACGTGCCCACTGAGTACTCTGAACTACCCAAGGTTCTATTATTGTGTCTATTTCCAGAGATCACGGCAGTTGAATGAGTTGCCCAAGCACACTTGGAGACAATGTTCTGGATTCCCACATCTGGGTGCTAACCACCAGGTCTACTGCCTTCAGATAACATATCTTCTCTTCACTCAGGGCTTCCTTGATCTGATCTTGGGAATATCAGAATAACTGGCTCAGAATGTGTGGGAACTTGGGGCCTCTGCTAAGAAGCAGAGGAGCTTCTTCTGCTAAGGAGGTGGGGTGGGTAAGTTGTAAAGAAACTTGCAAAGGCAGACACAGGTTATGGCCCTGGTAGCCCACCCCACCCCCTTCCCCCATCCCTGCCGTTGTAGGAAGCCTGACTCTCCCAGGCCACAGCCCCATGTCTGCCAGGCTCACACCAAGACTCCACGCCCAAGAGGGCAGTTGTGACACCAGAAGCCTGGGAAACGCCTCTCCCAATTCCATTCTCCATGTGGCCAGCGAGCCCTCCATCTATTCCTTCTTCCTCATAGGTCTCCTCTCAGGGGATATTCTTGAGGGACCTGTATGCCAGCCTGCCAGAGCTTGGAATCTAGGAGGAGTCAGAGGTCAGGGAGGTTTTGAGAAGAGCTAAGAGATTGTTGGGAAGAGATGGGGTGTAAAGGACTCTAATGGAGAAGGTGGAGGGGTGGGTGGAAATAAAGCAGCCCGAGAGTCCTGCTGCTTCCGTCCATCTCTCAGAGCCACCTGTAACATGGGCATGGCAGAAGAGAAAATGAAGTAAGATTCAGGGAGGCCAGCCCTGTGCTTGCTGGCAGGGAGGAGGGCCTGTTTTCAGTGGGAGCCTCCGTGGCCCGACAGTCTAGTGATACCTCCCGGAGCAGAAGAACTGGAATGGGTAAAGCAGCCTGACCATGCTCTGTCCATTGGGCTGTCTTCCGTGAGTGGCTGTGGTGGGGGTGGGGCTGGGTTAGCGGGTGGCTGAGCTCAGCTCATAGCCGGAGATGCCTTAGCATTTGATAAGACACTGCTGTTGTTTTTGGCTCTACATCCAAGATTCCTGTGTGGTTAATTACTCATTGTCTTGGGAGACTGGCCCAGAAACCTGAGGAAGGAGGGAGGAAGGTGCTGGTTGCTGTTTTGTATCTCGTTAAGGAGGCAACCGGACTGGGATGGCCCAGTTCAGTAGTCTTTCTCTCATGCTCTTAGCTTTACTGAGAAATGATTTGCATACAATGAATGCTTGGCCTGAGGTCAGTTCAATTAATTTGCATAAAATACCTGTGGCCCCCAAAACATGTAAACCCAAAATACCAACAATCTAGATGTAGGACATTTCCTACATCTTGGATAAATTTGCCTCCTGCCCTCTTCCTGCCAATACTCCTCAACTCTGTTAGTTTCTCCTTTTCTAAAACTCCTTATAAATGGAATCTTCTATTTGGACCCTTGCATTGGCTAACTTCAAGCTGAAGGTAGCTAACATAAAGTTTCTGAGATTCATCTACCTATGTCAGTGGGCTATTTCCTTTAACTGCTGCTGTGTCCTCTTATATAAATTTGGCACAATTTGCTTTTCGTCCATTTATTCTTAAGCATTTTGGTTTGTTTCCACTTGGGGCTCTTGTGAATAAAGCTCTTAAGAATGCTTTGTATAAAGCTTTAGGTGAACATACATTTTCATGTTTCTCAAGCCAACACCAGGTCATGGAATTGCTAGGTCATGTGAGAAAGGGTTAATTTCATAAGAAAATTCCAGACCTTTTCTCAAAGTGGTTGAGTCATGTTACATTCCCTTCACCAGCATCTGAGAGTTCCAGTTGCCCATAGCCTTGCTAATACTTGACATTAGCAGTCGAAAAATATTTAGCCATTCATTTGGTGGGTACCTTGCTGTGGTTTCAAATTAGCATTTTGCTGGTGATTCATGTGAATTGTCTTTTCAATAGCTTACATTTTTCATAATATTTTGAAAGAGAAATGTAGGTATCCAGACCCAAGCCCTTGACCTTCTCATGAGGAGATTTTGGAAACTTGGGAGGGGATTAGAGGACCATATGCCACAAGGCCTACCCTATTGACCTAACTTTTTCAAGTCGAATTGTTCATTAAATGAGTAATATAAATGCATGTTATAAGAACATTGTAACACGTTATGTGAGATTCAAAACCTCCTTGATTACACCAGGGATTCTCTCCTTAATCCCCTGATCTCCTCAGAGGTCCTTTATTATATTTTCAGACATATCTTCATAGAAAATATGAAGTGACATAAGTTGTGTCACTTACCTATTCCCCAAGGATGTGGGTAACCTATAACCCAAGACTTTGTGACTTAGAACAATTGTCATTCTTTCTCACCAGTCAACAGGGTGATTTGCAATGCTGGGCCCAGTGTGACAGATGTGCTTACTTATGAGTCTGCACATCTGGCAGGGTCTGGCAGGTCCCAATGCTCACCTCTGGGACAACACATCCTGCCTTGTATGACTTCTCTTCCTTGATCAGATTAGCCTGGGCTGTAGGAGACAAGGGTTCAAGAGAACAAGTGTGTGGGGCTGAGAACTGCTCCATTCTATTGGCTGAAATGGGTCATCAGGCTACCCAGATTCAAAGGACGGGGAAGTGAAACTCTCCTCTTGATAGAAGAATAAGGGTTTGCATTGCAAAGGGTGGGGTGAGGGTGAGGGAAAATTGTGGCCATTGTCTGCCTTGGTTTTGGAGTGCACATATTTTTCATTTTACTTGAAGCTTCTAAATTGTCTCAAGTGGTTGGTCCCATCTATACTCCATGGACAGTAGGCAGGAGAGGTGTTCCCACGCAGCTTCATCTCCCATAGTATTGGCCAACACTTGAATGAGACTGTGATTCACTGGGAAAGAGCTGGATGAAATGTATCCACCCAGAGCATTAATTTTACTCTTCTTCTTTAGAGGCAAGATCCATTTTTAAATTTACAACAAACATGGGTACACAACACCAAATGTAAATTTTACCTATTTTTATTTTTTAACCTGTGTTTTACTTTAAAAAAATTTACATTAGTTTCTTTAAAAAAGAAACTAATTTTTGTTTAAAAAGAAAAAAACTAATTTTTTTTTTTTAAGATTTTTTATTTGTACATACAGAACTGGGGTACAGGCCAGAGGCGCAGGGGCGGTGAGAGGATTCACCAGAGACAGAGTGGGGAGCAGAACAGGCAGATC
>NW_004567109.1:59045043-59048665 GCF_000260355.1 Condylura cristata
TGGCTGTGGCCAGCTTGCAGTGCTGTGTCCCAACCTGTTGCGCCACCAGGGAGGGGCCTCCCCACTATACCTTATACCCCAGTGGTCCTTATCCCTTCCTCTTGCTTCTCTTTCTCTCTTAACCTCAGGAACCCCAGTTGGTTATCAATGCCACTAGTTTACAATTATCTTGCTTTATCAGTTCATTTGCTTTGTTTTCTTATGTGACTCCCATATATGAAATCATCCAATATTTATCTTTACCTTTCTGGCTTACTTCTCTTTGGATAATCCACCTAAGTTCTTCCCATTCTGCTGTACATAGGAGCATTTTATGTACATACAACAAGCTGAATAATGTTCCATTGTGTGGCTATACCACGTCTCTACCTAGTGCTCTCTCAGGGAGCACTGAGGTTGCCTCCATGCCCCAGCTATTATAAATAATGCTGCAATAAACATTGTGAAACATATAACTTTTTGAGTTGTTTTGAAAATGTATGCCCAAAAGTGTGATTGCTGAATCATATCATATTTCCATTTTTCTGTTTTTTTTTTTTAAGGTAAATCCAGATTGCTCTCTAAAATGACTGTACCAAATTATGGTTGCAAAATTTACATGCATTCTTAAGAAACAAATTTTTCAAAGAAAAGTCTTGTTCTCAGGGCCTGACTCGACACTGTACCCTCAGAATTTCTGCATTTATTCATTTGCATGCTAGACTAGTAGTTAAAGATTGCCTCCTACATACTAGGCATGGTTCCCGGTGCTGGAGACAGAAGTGAGAGTCAAAGTCTCTGCTCTCTTGGAGCTAAACATTTAGGGGAAGGAAAGTGACTAGAAGCATTAATATTGTGATTTCAGAAAATGGTAAATGCTGTGAAGAAAATAAATCAAGGGAATAGGATAGACCCTGGGAACTGTGACTTGAGAATGAGAGGTCAGGGAAGGTGTCTTTGAGAATTCTAAGTGACAAGAAAGAGACAGTAAGATCTGACAGGTGTGAGACCATGCAAAAAGCAGTGCCAATGCCCTGGGGTAGGAACAAGCTTGGTGTTGCCATGGGAACAGGGAGAATCTGCTGAGGCTAAAGCCCAGGGAATCCAGAGGAAAGAAAAGATGTTAGCAAGGACAGAAAACTTTGTAGCGCCTACTGCATGCCAAGCACTGTGCCAGTTACATCCACCCTCTTCTGCATTGGCATGGAGAAGTGAATGCACTTTGCTTTGGTCCGCCGTGGACTGATGGAAAAGGATCTTTGTCATGGCAATAGGAGTAAAGAGGTGAAGTGATGCTCACACTGAGAACATGAGGGTGAACCTCAACTAGATTTGGTGGGAGAGACTTCAGCTTGTGATTTGATTCAAGGAAGGAAAAAGAAATGGAGCAATCAAAAAATCTAGCCAAAGGACTCCAAGAGCTGTTTCAAAGCTCAATCGGAAGGGGTTGGCTGCATAGATTCACTGTCAGGTGAGCCTGGGCCTGCGCTCAACAAAGTCCCTACCAGACACTTGCCCAGAATAGAAGGGCATCAACCAGCCCAGGGACTCTTCACAGCAGCACATCCCAGGCAGCCTATCATGTAGTCCCTGTTCAAGAAAGCTCCGCTTTCAGTGCTTTGCTCCAACCATAGCAGTTCTGGGGTACAGGGCAAGTCACCCCATCTCTCAGGCTTAGTTTATTTTTTTTTAAAGATTTATTTATTTATGCATATAAGAACTGGGGTATAGGCCAGAAGTGCAGGGGGTGAAAGGATTCACCAGAGACAGAGTGGGGAGCAGAACAGTCAGATAAACTGAAATACACTGCTGGGGGGAGCAGTGGGCAGATCAGGAGAGGTCTGCTGCGCCATGTGGGTCACCTCCCTCACCTGGGAATTGAACTTGTGCTGCAGTGGCTTCAGAAAGCCCCGTAGTGCTACTCTTTAACTCGTTGTGCCACCAGGGAGGGCCTCAGGCTCAGTTTCTTACCTGTAAGATGGGATGACGATATTAGCACAGCTGAGGAGGGCTTTAGAGGATGTTGTGTACGTGGGGGCATCAGTCGAGTTGTGCTTGCTAAACAAGCACATTATCATTCAGGGGTTCATATAGCATAAGTTCAGTACCACTCAAGGGTCATTGTGAACCCTGTAACCTGACAGGCTTGGGTTCCAATCTCTGCACCATCACCTATGTATACCATCGCTGTGTGGCCTTGGGCAAGTGACTCCACTCCTCTGACCCTTGTTTTCTTCAACTATATGAGGATGACGGGGAGCCCCCATCCTCTCCCCAAAGTGCTGGCTGGGGTCATGCATATGCTGGGCTGGGCATGCTGTAAGAGCTCAATGAGGAGAGTGCGCTTACTCAACCCTCCACCTCCCTGAGTGGGAGCACCATTCTTATTTCACCTATGAGGAGAGGAGGCAAAATTATAGCCAATGGGTCAGGAAGCTGAGACCTGAAACCAGATCCACTGATGCCAAACTCTGTTCTTGACACTCTGTTATCCTACAGATTGATCTCTCAAGAGACTCTCCCTCTAGAGAGAGAACATGGTCTTGCCATAACCAAGGGCCAGTTTTGAGGGTCCAGAGTTGGAAAGATCCTCCAGTCTGGGCTGTCAGCCACAAAGGAATCTTGGTCGATACCTCCAGAGGTCTCTATTCACACCTGGCCAGAGTGCCCCCCAGTCAGTGAGTCTTTCTTCCTAACCTACCACATTCTCCCCTGTGGCCGCTTGCTGAGCGTCAGCAGATATTTATTGAGTTCCTGCCAGGATCTGGGCACCATTCTTGGTGCTGGGGAGACATGTGTGTACAGAGCAAAGAACCCAGTCTTTCTGGAGCCAAGGCAGAGACAGACCACAATCAGTAAGGATAGTACACACGCCTTGGGTGTGTTGGCTGACAGGGCTATGGCCAAGATAGAAAATGGGGGAGGAGAAAAAGGAGGTGAGGCCTGTGAGGGTTGGGGGCAAGTTGCTCAATTAAAGAAGAGATCTGGAAGCTTCCTGGCAAATTTGAAGAGGGAGGGAGCAGCAAGCAGCCTTATCTGGAAAGAGCCAGGTCCTGGTTCCAGGAGGCGCCCAATTAGGTGGGAGCCTGGTGGGTGCAGGGCAGCAAACATGCCAGTGAGGCCAGAGCAGAACAGAGGTGGGAAAATGGGTGAAGAGGATAGAGAGGGGCCTTTGCTTTTCTGCTGCAGCACGGGGCCACTGCAGGGTTTAGAGCAAAGGATGGACATGCCCTGCCTTCTGCTCCCAAGGGTCCCACTAGTTACTGGGCAGAGAAGAGATTGTAGGGTACCGGACCAAGACCAGTGAGGAGCTTTGGCGGTCATGCGGTAAGAGGTGATGGTGGCTCAGACCTGGGTGCTGACAGTTATGGCCTGGCTCTGGATCCATCCTGATTAAATCCCATTTGATTCCCTGGGTGGGCAGGGTTGGGGGTGGGAGAGAGAAGCTGGCCCGCGACTTCTGTTCCTGTAACTCCCTATGTGGGGTTCAGTGCAATAGCACTGAGACAGCACTGAGTGTGGAACTAGGTCTGAGGAGACGCTAACAGTCCAAGCCCCTCCTGCCCCCACCACACCAGTGCCAGGTCAGTGGGATGGATACTCAGTGAGAACTAAAAGAAGAGAGGACTCCCTGGTGGCGCAG
>NW_004567109.1:59048915-59064178 GCF_000260355.1 Condylura cristata
AAAAAAAAAAGAAGAAGAAGAGAGGACTCCTAGCTCCCTCACCCCCGCCAAATCTGCTTTCAGCTGGTCATCTTTCAAAGAGGTGGACAAAGCCGCAAACCAGAAACCTTGGATCTCCTGCTATTTGTTAGGAGGATAAATTTATCAGATTTATCAGAAGCAGAATCTCCTGCTTCTTATCAGCTCTGACTGTATTTTGGGGGTGACCTTAGTATCCCCATCTCTGAAATTCAAGGAAACCTCTTCCTCCCAGATCTCACTGGGCAGGTTGCTGGACAGCTACCCTCCCAGGAAGATCCCAGAGGGCTTGGGACAGGGAAAGGTTGCTAACAACCCTCATCTCTCCCCTAGCATCATACACGAGACGGGTGAGGCAGAACCAGCTGCAGATATACATCCAGGAAATTACAAATAAACAAGCATAGGGAACAGTACAAACATTGTCTACCCAGCCCAGAATGATGCCCCGGGGTTCCCTGGAGGTTTGTTTTGGGGCTGCTACTGGTGGGTGGGCCTGCCCCTGCAAGACAGAGCCTGAAAGATAAGCCAGATTCTTTCCTGATCTATCAGCTGCACTAATGATAATCTGCAGCTCAGCGGGCGAGTAGAGCTGAGCTTGCCCGGATCCCATCGGTCCACGCACACACACGTGCAACACTGACACGGCTCAGACAAACACGCGGCTTGTCTGTTCTGGTGCAAGTGCTGACGGAGCACCTGCTAAGTGCCAGGGGCGTTCACCTGCATCCTTTCGTTGGCTGTGTGCCACGGAAGCAGGGGAGTAGCTTGGCAGCAGGAGACACTTTGTTTATTGATTCCAATGAGCTACCAGGCAGCTTCATACACATTTCCTCATTCAGTGCTACTGACAGCCCTTGGAGGTGAGGATTTGCTCCCCCCGGTACACACAGATGAGGACTGGGAGACTCAGGGAAGCAAGGCGACTTCTCCAGGGTCACAGCTGGGAGAGACAGAGCTGGGATTTGAACCCCATTTTTGGTCTTGTCTTTCCCCACCTGCATTTGCTACCTGGGTGGTAGAACTCATTAATAGTCATCATTTCCATCGGGATGGTAGCCTCTACTTACTGAGCAACACAGTGCAGTTAAGTACCAGCATGCACTAGGTGCATCATGCGCACTGTCTCATTTGTTCCCCTCCCCCCGGATGGTGGGGAATGGGACCTGGCAATGGCAGCAGTGGGGGAGCAGGATGCTGTGGTGAGGTGGGGGTGCAGACACAGCACATCTCTTGGGGCTTTTTGCTCTGTAGAGGAGAGCCCATCAGTTGTGGTCCAGGGACCTTGCAGGAAGTGACAATCTGGGGGTTGGGTAGTTGGCCAGCCTGGGTCCAGTGAGTCCTTCTCTGCTGGTGGCAGAGGCTTTGCCTGAGCTCCATGTGCTATGGCCAGCGGTAGCCCAGAGCAAGGGCACCTGCCCAGGTTGCCACCTGGTTCCTCCTGCAGGGCAGCAGAAACCTGGCCATCAGCTTTGGGCCTGAGGAGGAGCAAGTCTGAATTCTAGGCCTGCCACGTGCTAGCAAATGATAGTGCAAATGACCCCACTTCCCGATTTCCTGCCTGTAAAATGGAATCTATCACCCAAGTACCCCCCAGAGGTGAGTGGGAGGACTGCATGAGGGTGTTACCATTAAACATGTGTCTGCCTGGCTTCAGAGACCACCACATGTTCAATCTGGCCTTGACGCCGTGCTTTTCCCAAGGCTTCTCATATCTTGGGGTTTGCCAGAGAAAGAGTGCTCGTGAACAAGGCCTTTCCCTCACAGAGAAGCCAAGTCTGTGACTTGGCTAGGGCTGCTGTGACAGAGTTCCACAATCGAGTGGTATCCACCTTGGAGCTGTTTGTGAAGTCACGGTCTGGAGCTGAGAGCCGAGATGGAGTTGCTGGCAGTGGGTGCATTCTGGGGCTGTGAGGTGTGGGCCAGGCATTTCTCCTGGCTGCCATGGCTGTTAGGCCAGCGATCTTTGGCACTCCATGGCCTCTAGAGCATCACCCCCATCTTCCCAAGGTGTTCTCCCTGAACACACATGCGTGCGTATTAGCATGCATGGACGTGCAGGCCATCCCTCTTAAGTGTCTGTCTTCATCTTAAAAACTACCCCTTTTCATAAGGTCACCAGTCCTGTTGGATGAAGGTCCTCCCTAAGTTAAGACTTCATCTTAACTTGATCACCTGCAAAGACCCAATCTTCAAATAAAGTCACATTTTGAGGTCCTGGGGTATAGGACCCAACATATGCATTTGAAGAGATACTAATTATTCCATAACAGTTGGGAAAGCAAGGCAGGATGCTGGCCTCTTCTATCTACTATTCTTGGGAGTTTCAGCACGTTTGGGTGACTCTCTGGCACCCCTCTCCTGACTGAAGGGATGGAAAGGCCCTCAGAAAGTTCAGAGAGGGACAGTGAGATGCTGTGTGGCCTCGGGCAAATTGCTTAACTTCTCTGAAATTGGCTTCCAGCTGATGAACTGGAGGTGAGAATTGTACAAATTTTCCAATGTTATTATAAAAATGAACTGAGTATGTGAGAAACAGCTCAGCACGGGGCTGTTGGCTGCTTTTGTACCTAGTTATTTCCTGGCCAGGTGGGTGAAGGGGAGAAAATGAACTGCTCTTAAGTTCATTGGCTTCCTGGTCATTCCCTCCTTTGAGAACTCATGAAATTTGCTCCATTTACCAACCCCATCACTTCCAAGGCTGTGATCTTGAGCAAGTCGACACCACTCTGACCCTCAGTTTCCTGTCTATAAAATGGGGAAGAGAGGCCACCCCCAAGGCGTGAGAATGAAACGATGTGATTCCAGCTGTAATGAGCTTAGCCTGGTGCTTGGCTCTCAGGAAATGCCAACTCTCTCTTGGCGGCTGAACAAGAACCACTTCCATCCGCAGGCAGGCAGGCCGCCTGCACAGCGTCGGGGAGGCAAAAGCGTTTCCATGGCAGGCCCAGGCGGCATTTCTATTTTCAGATGACACTTGGTGACATCTTAACAATGCTGGAATGAGATAGGGCCCAGCGATACTACCATTTTCTACCAGGGTCCCAGACTCCACGGCCAGGAAGGGAGGTGTCTCTGACCTAGGGTAGCCTGAACTGGGCTTTAGCTGATCAGAAGGGATTTTGGCCTCCCGAGGTGGCCCTGTGCTCTCTATTGTCACTTCCTGGCCCTCTCCAATCCTTGCCTCTCTGGATTCACCCCCCAACCCGGGGGGCCAATCTGTCTGGTGCTCAGCAGCACCCTTGCATGCTGCCTTCTAGTTGGGGTCACTCAAGGTGACAGGAGCCTAGCAGGGGTCGATTCTGATTCAGCCTAAGGGTATAACCAGCCAGGAAGACAAAAGTACCTTCACAATTGATCATGGAAGGACATGGGCACACCTGGAGGGAGGAAATGGAAACTGAGGCTCAGATCTGTGTCACCCTAAGTCACACAGCAACTGGGTGCTGGGGTTTGCATGTTGATACAAGGCTACCTGTCTTTAAAAGCCCTGCTTGTTGGTTGATAAGCGTTTTTCAGTTGGACTATCAAAACTTCACATTCCAGTCTTCACTGAGGTTTCGGACTTCCTGGTTCCCATGGTCATAAATTTGATAGACAGCCCTCATGCCTGTCCCTTTCTTTCAACAAAGCTGCCCCCTTTACATCATGGATGTGCTAATGGGCGGAACTGGGAGGGACCTTCCTTAATGTCTGGTCCTTGACGGCCCACTTGACAGATGTGACTCATTTGACAGATACAGCCCAGAACTCAATGTGGGGAGCTGCCTGTCATGGTTGGGGGTGTGGGGGAGATGGGATTGAGCTGTCCCTAAGTTCCTGATTCATCACCCTGCACACCCCACCCCCACCTTCGTTTACGTTGAGCCTGAATTAGACAAGAATTTGAAGTTGTCCAGATGGAAAAGTCCCCCAGATTTTGGCTTGGAAAGCTCCTTGTTCAGGGAACAACTGGAGGAGGGTATACTACAGCCCAAGCCCTGCTGGAAACACTCCCTGGGCTCAGAGATCTGCTTTCTCTCTGGTCCTCACCAGGCCCCATTTCACCTGTGCCTTCAACACAGCCTGAGACAGCCTGGAGGCCAGGCTCCTCCCCCTTCCTCTTGGGAGGGGGCCAGGCATGCTGGGTCCACTCTGGGGTAGGCTGAGAGGCACCCCGCCCTGAAGACATGCCCCTCTTGAGTGCCTGAAATCCCAGCAATTGTGCTTGATTCAGAGCAGAAAGGCTGTTTCCTGGGCATTTCCTTTAAAGGCAAAGAAGTCACTGACTGTCAGATCATCTTTCACTGTGGCCGGGCCTGGGCAGCCATGGGGATGCTGAGGTTCTAAGAGTCTGTACAGGGAGTTTGTACAGTTTTAGCCCTAGATGGCCCTTCAGAGTCGGCCTCGACCCTTCGGCCCAGGGAGGCCACAGGACACAGTAGCTGAGAACATGGGCTGAGGCGCTTGCTCTGCTTCTTCTCAACTGCATGATGTTAAGAACTCTCAGCCTCTCTGACTTGAAAACAAACAAATAAATAAAATGGAGGAGAATAATTTGGGGGAAATTTTGGAAGCATTAAGCCAATATATTTTCTTTTCTTTTCTGGGTTAAAAAAGAAAACGCCCCCCAGATGGGAGTTTGTCCCTAGCTCCTAGGAAAGGTGGAGGACAGGTCTGGGGTGGGGAAGGAGGATTTATGGGGTGGCCTCACTGAACAGGAAGCAGAAAAGTGGCCGTGGTCAGAGTTGGGCAACCTAGGCTGTGACTGAGGCGACTTCCGGAACATTTGAGGAAGGGAACACAGACACAATACAACTTCGGGGTCCCCTCTTGAAAAGAACATACATTCATCCTGCTGCTGCCATTGTAGCCTTCCTACTGCAGGTGTCCTTCCACATCCTTCTCTGTTCCTTTCCTGTTGTCTCTTCTGCTCCCTTTAAGAGCAAACTACCCCTCAGACTGTGTCTCCAGCTGTGTTCCTACGCAGTGACTCGACTGGATACCACGTGTCTCACTGAGCAGCCCTGTGCTTTGTCATTATTGTACAAAGGGGGAAACTAAGGCCCAGAAAGGGGAAATGCTCTCTCCCTGGCTAACCTTTTACCTTCCGGGGTGCCCAGGCACTGGGAAAGAAGCAGAGGAAGCCTTAGGATCTTGTGTTCCTGGTAGATGTGTGTTTATGCTGGAGCACACAACCAGCAGTGGGGTCACTGCTCTGGGGCTGGAAGGGAAAGACAATATAATCCAACCAGGAGTGTGAAAGACATGAGTGGCATTGAACCATCTTTGATCCAGGGGTTGCACTCAAGTCACATGTAGATATTGGTTAGCCTCAGTGGAGAGAAATGAATCAAAAGCTAGTGAGGGACAAAGCTGGGATCTGAAGTCACATCAGTGTAATTTCAACATGTGTGCTTAAACCCATCAGCCTGTGTACTGAACAAAGTCCCAGTTCTGTTCTGCTATAGGCTGTGCTACCTTGGGTGGGTTACTTGCCTACTCTGTGCCTCAGTTTCTTCTATCAAATAACAATAGTAACAGTACAGGTCAGAGGTGCAGTGAGTGAGAGGATTCGCCGGAGTCAGTGGGGAACAGAACAGGTAGATTGATTGAAGTATACTGCTGAGAGGAGCAGTGGGTGGGACAGGAGAGGTCTCCTGCTCCATGTGGGTCAGCTTCCTGGCCAGGGTTTGAACTCGTGATGCAGTGGCTGTGGATAGTGCTGTGCTTTACACCACCAGGGAAGGCCCTTTCTAACTTTGTTGAGATCATTGAATAAGGGAGTGTCTCAAGGTGTCCAACGGTGCTGTTACCCCTGGCCTGGATCCCATCAAGTGATAATGACTGAAGTTAACATCTGACAGGCATCATCTCACTTCATTCTCATCACACACCCAATGAGGTGCTACTGTTCTCTCCATTTCACACAGAGAATTTAGGCAGCTAGAGAGAGTCACTGTCCAAAGGGTTACGGAACTCACTGAAGTAGAGGCCTGGTTTTTCTGAGACTTTAGTCCCATGCAAAGCTGCCTTCTTCCCACCCTTATTGGTATTCACTACAAGAATTGGAATAAGAGAAGCTTCTAAAAAGATGTAGCACCGGGCCCTCTCTGGTGGCGCAACGGGTTAGGGCACAGCACTGCAAGCTGGCTGCAGCCACTTCAGTGTGAGTTCAATCCCTGCCCTGGAGGTGACCCACATGGCACGGCAGACCTCTCCTGACCCACCTGCTGCTCCCCTCAGCAGTGTACCTCGTCAGTTGGCCTGTTCTGCTCCCCACTCTGTCTCTGGTGAAGCCTCTCACCAACCCCATACCTCTGGCCTGTACCCCAGCTCTGTATGCATAAATAAATAAATCTTTAAAAAAAAACTATTAAAAAAAAAGATGTAGCATTAAGAGCAGAGGACTTGGCCTTTTCTAAGTAATGGAGTTACAGAAGCCCAATCACATATGGACACCAGCACCTGCCTGCTGAAGCTCCCGGTGGGTGTGGGATGTGGAAGACAATAATCTTGGGAGACCTGCTGGGCCTAGAGGCATAGTAAAGGAGTTTTAGGGGAGGTTGCAAGAGGTCAAGGCAGGGAGCCATGAGTTCTGCCTGAGTTAAGGAGCAGGCCATTGGCAGTCACAGAACTAAAGTGAGAAAGGTAGGACGGAAGCCGACTTGGACAAGACGTGGAGGGCCCTCCAGGCAGAAGGAAAAGCATGAACAATGGTGGGGCACCCCGAATCTCACGGTATCTCTGCAGCACAGGCTGCTGGAATGTGGGTGTGGGTTAGGGTGGTGTAGGGATGATAAGGGATCAGAAGGGAAGCTGGAGATATTGGCTACTCATCTAGGAAATCTGGATCAAGAGCCCAGGAGTCTGTTTTTAATCACACCCACGTGTTTCCCATGTGGGTCATCAATGGTTTATGTTTTGGGAATCACTAGTTATATCCTGACAACCATCCTGGCGGCTGCTGCTCCCAGCCGAAGAAGCACAGGCAAGGTAATTTGTCAAGGAGTCGGAAAACCTAGGGTGCCGGTGGGTGTGTGCTGTCATTTACTGGCTGTGTGCCCTTGGAGAAGTTACTTTGCTTCTCTGTGCCCCAAGCTCATGGCAGGTAACATCCATATTTAATTTCCAAGGTGGTTCTGAGAATTAGCTCTGGAAAAGACCATCGGGCAGTGTGTCCTAGACACAGAGGGCGCAAGAAACATCAGTCCCTCCTTTCTCCCTCCACAAGGTGCTTCTGTCCACCCCCCTTGCAGAATCACAGTGCCCATCTGAATTAGTCAAGTTGGCTCCACTGTCAGAGACAGAAGCCAACTCAAACTGCTTTAAGCGAAAACTGAAGAGGCTACTGCCAAAGTGCCCAGCATGGAAGAAAGCCATGTGGGTGTGGCCAAAATTTGTTCTGTCTCTTCCTCTCTTTCCTGTAGGCCTTGTTTTCTCTTCCCGCTGCCTGACATCTCCAGGAGGCCAAGGTAGATGTTCTCAGAAACACTGCAACCCTCCAGCCATCCAAGGAGGGAGAGCTGCCTTCTCCCATTGCTCAGGGAAACACTCTGACTGGTTGTGCTCAGGTCATGTGCCCATTTCTCGGCCCTCACACTGGTCTGAGGTGGAGTATTTTAAGTGGCTGGGGCTATGGGAATGTTCACTGCTTATGACCAGAAGACTAAGGAAGCCTCATTGAATAGAAAAAGGCCAGTACAGGGCTATTTTATAGGAGAGGAGCCCAAGTTACAGTGCTGAAAGCCTGAAAGTTTTACTCTTCCAGAACCAGCTCAAACATTTCTCCCTCTCTGTGCACCTGTCCCCATATGGCACCTTCCACTCTGATTCTGCCCGTCTGTGATTTCCTCCAGGTAGGACTTGAATCTGCATCTTCAGGATCTGGATACTCTATCCAGGACTGAACCCACCTCTCTACAACCAGCACCCAACATCCTCTCCACCACCTCTATCCCAACCTGCCCTCTGCTCTCTGCTTACCCCAGGCTTGTCTTCTCCTGGGGGACAGTGACCACCTCTGGCTGTCTCCCAGATGGGAGGCAGACTACTTGTCTTTCCTTCTGAGCCCCCAGGATCCCTCTGGAGCCCCAGAGTGGCTGCCCCTCCCCCTCCAGGCCCCAAGGGGTTGTTTAGCCTGATAGGACTTTTCCTTCCCCCTCATTCTTCTCTTTCACTTGGAGCCTCAGAAGTCCTTTGCAAAGCCCGGGCTGCTTTCTGTTCAAGGCTCCCAACTCAGGCCATGAAGCTGTGGAGGGGAAGGGCTGCAGAGGTTTCCAAGGGTTAGGCTGACCTGCCTCACTTCTGGAGCCTCCTCACGAGGGAGGGAGATGAGGAACTGCTGACTTTCCCGAAGGTTTCTCTTTGCAGATGCTGCTGAGAGCTGCTGCTGTCTTTCCCCGTGGTTCATACCTCCTTACAAAGAGACATTCTTTGCTTTTCTCCCCCCAACCCCCAGTACTGTTTAAAAGAGAGTAATGTAAGTCTCAGATCCCCTCACATCATGTTAATGTTAAAGTAAGGCTAAAAATAAATCTTGGGTTGCCATAGGAACCCTGACTGTTGCTAGGTTTAGTCTGTGGGGGTTTGGGAGCCCTGCTTTTTCTGGCCCTGCTGGAAGGCGGCCTCTGTGACTGCGAGAGCACCTGGGAGGGGCCCCCAGGGCATTGTCCCACCCACCCCCAAATCCGCACAAGGCTGCTGGGACTCTGCTCTTCTCTGGGTCTCCTATGGGCACTGGAGATCACCCAAGAGAGAGCAAGGGGCTCTGCAGAGCCCCTGAAGAGAAGTTTCCAAGAGGGCGGGTGAGGGAGAAAATAAGAGAGAGAGAGAGGCAAAGAGGAGGAAGTAGGGGAGGAAGGAAGGAAAGGAGGAAGGAAGAAAGGAGGGAGGGCGGGAGCCAGGGCTGTGGTGGGTTTTTGGACAGCACGCTCCTTTCCATAACCTCCCTCCTCTCCGTAACTCCCCCACTTACACGTGTTGGCCGTGAGTATCAGAGAGGCAACGTGACATGCCCCATGTCACACAGCCAGCAAGAGGCACCTGGTCCAGAGCACAGCTTTCTGTCAGGATCTGAGCCTGAAGCTCGGCTTCCCCTCCCTATCCCCTCAGCCCTGTCCTCTGCTGGCTCCTCATGCATCTGAGACTTTGGGCCACCCTTGCTCCTGAATAATTTGTATGCTGCCCCTAGCTGATATGAGCAAATATGGCTAGGACAAGACCTGAGAGGCCCATGGCTCAGAGCACTCACCTCCAGGGACACCTCAGAGCAAAGGGCAGCAGAAGCTCTTTGAGCCACCAGGGCACAGACTTGTTCTATTTCATGTGTCATAGTGTGGGGGCTGGGGGCACGGTTCACCTCCCAGTGACTTTACAGGTCTCTGTGTCCTTAGTCAGCACAAGTTCTGACTTCCTCCCTGAGGGCTGGGCAGTAGAAAAGGACTGTGGTCTGGAAGTGACCCCAGGGAGGTGGTCAGGCAGGACTGGAGAAGGAAAGAGGGTGATAAAGGAACCCCGGAGGGCTTAGCTGGAAATGTTGATCCAGGTTGGGTTGGGCGCTTTAAACTTCTGCTGCAACTGGTAGCCGGGGTGGAAGCTAGGGGGACAAGGGGGGTGTAAGCCCCCTACAGGAGAAAAAGAACGGAAAGATGATTGGCCCCTAGAAGGAATGGCTGCCCTGTCCTCACCCTCAGCTGGTCCCTGAGAGAAAGTACAAAGAGGTGACCTTGGATCCTACAAGAAAAGCTTTTTTTGAAGATTTATTTATTTATGCATACAGAACTGGGGTGCAGGTCAGAGGCACAGGTGTGGTGAGAGGATTCACCAAAGACAGATTGGGGAGCAAAACAGGCAGACTGACAAAGTACACTGCTGAGGGGAGCAGCGGGTGGGTCAGGAGAGGTCTGCTGCGCCATGTGGGTCAGCTCTGGGGCGGGAATCAAACTCATGCTAAAGAGGCTTTAGCTTCTTAGTGCTGAGCTTTAATCCACTGCGCCACCATGGAAGGCCAAGAAAAGTTTTTTAAGGAGAAGTCTGAACAAATGCTATGCTCCTTTTTACAAGTCATGTCTCCTGGAGGTACAATGGATGGTATTGTTATCTCTATTTTACATATGGGAATCTGAGACTCAGAGAGATTGAGTGATGTGTCTCTGGTCACACAGCTGGGAGGTCCCTAAGCCTGTACTGTTTCTGTTACACTAATAATGTATCTGCACCACAGAAGATCTTGGTAAGCAGGTCAAGGAGAAGGGAAGTAACTTTCACCTAGCAGCTGCTGGGGGTCAGGTGCTTTCCTTATTTAATGGGGTGTTATACTCACTTTCCCGTTGGGGAACGGGAAGGCCCAGAGAGGCAAAGGCCTTCGGATAAAGAGCTTCAGCTGTGTCTGTTTCAATTTCACCTCTCCTGGTTCACATGACGAGTGTAGTAGGTGATTGGCGCAGAGTTACGAACTAAACTATGGGGCTGGGGCAAATCAGATTGCTGGATCTGGAGGGGATCACTGCTGTCTTATTTAGCAGTGAGCTGCCCATTTTGAGAATTCAACTGGAGGTAACTGGCTCCTGAATGAAGTATGGTGGGGAAGCTGGGACCAGACCAAAGATTTTTTCCATCTCTCTCAGTCTTATCACCTGTATTGAGACTTCATTATTTATCTTACCATGTCACGATTTTTATTTATTGCAATTTATCTTCATCATAAATTGTTAAAGTTTTGAATTACATGGATGAGCTTTTTCTAAAACATATTAATATGAAGGCAAAAAAATTATATTTTTTAAAGATTTATTTATTTATACATACAGAACAGGGTACAGCCAGAGGAGCAGGGGCAGTGAGAGGGTTCACCAGAGACAGAGTGGGGAGCAGAACAGGCAGATTGATGAAATACACTGCTGAGGGGAGCAGCAGGTAGGTCAGGAGAGGTCTGCTGCGCCATGTGGGTCACCTCTGGGGTGGGGATGGAACTCACACTGAAGTGGCCACAGCTTGGCTTAGCTTCACGGTGTAGAACTCCAGCTCTCTGCGCCACCAGGGAAGTCCCAATATTACATTTTTTAAAGAAAAGGCTTGTTTGGCCCTCCCTGGTGGCGCAGCGGGTTAAAGCACAGCACTGAGAATCTAAAGCCACTTCCGCATCAGTTTGATTCCCGCCTGACCACATGGCTGGCAGACCTCTCCTGACCCACCCGCTGCTCCCCTCAGCAGTGTATTTCTTCAATCTGCCTGTTCTGTTCCCCATCTGTCTCTGGTAAAGCCTCTCGCTGCCCCTGAGCCTCTGGCCTGTACCCCAGTTCTGTATGCACAAATAAATAAATCTTTAAAAAAAAAAAAAGGCTTGTTTGTCCCTATCCCCTCAATTCTCTCACATACTCCTGTGACCCCCAGGAGAGAGAGTCACCAAGGGCTCCTCCATCTCCATCCCTTGAGTCTGTGAGAGGTGTAAATGGTATTGGGAGGTGAGGTGTTCCTGACAGGGATCTGAATGTAAGACACATGGGGGGTGATGGGAGACCTCACATACAGTGGCATTCCAGCCTGAGATGATGGGTTTAGCTTTGAGGGTTCTTTGGGGAGGCAGAGTTTCCCTCTTCTGTTCCAGCCAGGAGGTACCCTGGCTGAACTCTTTCTCTATGGGACCCTCTCATGTTAATCCTTCTCCCACTGGTCTCCTCCCTCCTCACTCCATCTGTTTGTTTCTTGTGGCTCCAGCAATCTTGTGGGCCATTGTGGATGTCTGGCTTCTCTCAACCTCTCAACCTCCAGAGCTCTAGACTTGTGTCATTTGGGGACAGTCAGTGACAGACATATATAGGACAGATGTCCCAGCCTGAACCCTACGGCCTAGGTGCCAGGCAGGCTAGACCACCTGGGTCTGTGTAGTCACACTATCATGTTTGCCTTCATGGTATTCGAGCTGCAAGATAAGCTAAATCTGAACATATGTGTGCTATGGTCAAGCCTGCCAGGTGGGTTCTGCAGCCCCTTATAGCCCAGACACGATGCTCAGAGTAGTCAAACTTCTTGACTAGTGTTTCTCAAACACCATAAAAGGAACACTGAATGTCTAACAATTCCCCTCAAAATCCTTTTCCTTTACTGTTTCTCCTGCACTCTGCAGACCCTACACAGTTCCCTCTCCTTCCCCTTTTCTTCCAAATGACTATAAATAGCCCCAGAGAACTAAGAGCAGCAGCTCCTTTCTAGGAGGGTTGAGGAGAATAGGGAAGGGAAGGGGTGGGAAGGGAGGAAATCTGAGTGACCTATCAATACAGGCCAGAGGAAACAGATGTATAAGTGATCAGTCTCCCCAAAAGGGGTAAAAACAGCTCCGGTTTGCAAAGATGCTGGAAACCCCAGAGGAGGCTACCCTTGGCCTAAAGGAAAGGGGTGGGGTGGGGCTGGGGTTGGGGGGGGAGGAAGGACTGAATAGAACCCAAAAGTTGTGGGGAACCCCCCCACCTGCAACCTTCACCCAGCAGGGGCCAAGGCAATAAATAAAACCCTGATTTCACTCTCCCATCTCCCTCCTTTCTGCTAACACTGCACAGTGGGCTCCCAACAGGAGGGTCCAGTGACTGGGGGAAGGAAAGACCATCATCACGTTTGCTCATCACAAATGATTAAGGCCAAACAAATGCAAAGAAACAGCTCTTTAAAATAATAGATTTAATTCTTGCTAAATGCAAGAACATGCCCTGGAAAGTTCCAGAAGATGACACCATGCACCTGGTAGCTTGGAAGAAGCAGAAAAGGGTTTTGAGAATGTAAATCTTCAGAACATGAAGCCACCTACCTGGCACTGAAGAAGCCCTCGAACTGACAAGAGGCTGTCTAATTTTCATTCATTTACATATCCTAATTTGAGGTCCCAACCTCCAGATTCACAAATGGAATGAAAATAATTAGTGCAATCTACTGCAATTGTTTTCCAGATTAATAGGCTGCCTAGAACTGGCATAGGGAAATGTACTTGCATTTTTAAACTACAACGTGAAAGAACCGGGTTAGGGCCAGACAACCCATGTGTGGGAAGAGAAGCACCATCTCCCAGATCAACCAGAGGCCAAGAAGGAGATCTGGAAGCACAGGGCATCCCAGGGGAGATTTCCAACATGCAAAGTTACAGGAGCAGCTGGGAGAGAGAGCACTGTGGAAGGGTTCACTCTTTGAAGCCCAGAGGAGCTGGGAAGGATGAGAGCCCCCCAATTTGTATGTCCCCATGCATATAATAGGGGCCCAAGCATTGTTCCAATAAAATCACTGCAGCCAAATTGATGGAAATTTCAATTCTCATAGCATGTCATCCTACTAGTCCCATGAGATGCCCTCGGAACAGAGGGTTTTGTGGGCAAAGAGCTTTGAGAAGAAATGCATGCAAATCACGGACTTGTTAGGCTGCTGAAGACTCAGAGGAGACAGAGGCCCAGTCTTATGTAACCCAGACTGTCCGTTCTGCCATGTCAAGCACAGTCAGTTGCCTTTTAACTTTCTTCAGTGTAGCTTTGTGCAGACCTCCTGAAGGTGCTTTTCCATTAAACCAGTGACTAGAATGCCTTTAGGCCCCCTGCAAAGGGAGGATATCTCTTCTTTTGAAGTGTAAGTTGGTCCTACGTGACTCTAATAAAGCTACATCTATTGCTCCCTCTGTGGCTGGCGTAAGTCCAAGATACTTGGAGTTCATTCATTCAGCAGTTGCTGAGCACCAGATAGGTCAGGGCAGAAAACAGGTAAAGCTCCCTGTCCTGGAGGAGCTTCCATTCTGGGGAGACCCCTGCCACCTCCTCTTCCCACAGCCCTGGAGTGCTATGGGATCCATCCCCTCTTTGTTGTCACTGCTGATTGGACTGGGATAAGACGCCTGCTTAGGAAAGTCAGCCTGAAAGCTGACTCCAGCTTTGGAGCTGGGCTGCTTCGGTTCAAATCCTGACTTCCCTGCATATGCACTAGTGATCCCTGAACTTCTATTTCCTGCTCATCTGAGGATACTAATAAAACCTGTCTTGGAGGGTTCTTCTGAGACTGGAGTGAGAAAGTTTATGTGAAGACCTTAGTTCCTTGACTGGCATATCACTGGGGACACATGTTGTCTGTCAGGTGGTGGTGATAACTCTTGCTCTCAAACGAGACCAGATTTCTAGAGTAGGTCTGGGGACCCTGTGAGGTTTGGGGACCCTAATGAGCAAACAGAGTCTGATGATCTCCAATGTGAATCAAAGAAATGGTGCAAGTGGGTTTAGCAGTTTGGGCCAAGGTGGAGAGACAGAAAGAGCAACGCTCTTGTATCTGACAGCTTCCATCTGTGAGGTAGTGCTCGACCCTGTGTTGTTCCCAGCTTCCTACTAACTCCAGTTATTTTTTTTTTTCAGATTTATTTATTTATTTATGCATACAGACTGGGGTACAGGCCAGAGCTGCAGGGGTGGTGAGAGGATTCACCAGAGACAAAGTGGGGAGCAGAACAGGCAGACTGACAAAGTACACTGCTGAGGGGAGCAGCAGGCAGGCCAGGAGAGGTCTGCTGCGCCATGTGGGTCAGTTCTGGGGCGGGGATCGAACTCATGCTAAAGTGGCTTTAGCTTCTTAGTGCTGTGCTTTAACCCGCTGTGCCACCAGAGAGGGCCCCTAACTCCAGTTATTTTAATTGGGCTTTCTTTCTCTGAGATGCAAGCTATCCCCAACCAACCTGAAGTGTCCTGCCAACCTTCAGTGATCTCACTGAGAGAATCTGTAAACAGCAAACCCAAACTAGGTGACAAGGGTGTCTCCCCCTCCACACACCTCCCCACTCTGGAAGAGGGAGGAAAAGGAAGGTGGAAAAAAGGGAAAGTGTCTAATCACAGAGGATCCAAAGGCTCTGTCTGCCCGGTCTTCTGCCAGAATTGAGGGAAGCCAGCTAGAGCTCATTAGCAGGTCCCGGGGCCTCTTCCTCAGATTATTTAGAGCCCACAGGGTCACTCAAGGAAGCAGAAAACATCTGCTATTTCTTTACCTGCTGGAGGTCATCCCCATCCAACTTAGGAGAAGCCAAGGAATATTCCAGAAAAGCCACTCCCTCCAGGCTTCCGTCTTCCTGGAAGGAGAGCTGCCAAGACTGTCCTCTCTGGCCCCTTTGATGGATGGGCATTTCCCGCTCTGAGAGGGTGGAGCAGGGCATTGATTCTTAGAGGACAGGAATGCCTGGGGATGGCAGACACACTGGCAAGACTCGGCTGGGCATAGGCGTGAGGGTAAGCCCTGACAATGACTTGGAATAGACC
>NW_004567109.1:59065018-59084997 GCF_000260355.1 Condylura cristata
GGGAGCCTGAAATCAAGGTGTCTGGCCGCGCCACACTCTGAATCCCTGGGTGAGGTGCTGTTTGTCTTGTCCTTAGCTCATGTGTGGCTCACAGCCCTCGCTGCTCCTTGCCATGGGTCATTGCTCCAATCCCTGCCTGCACAGTTCCATGGCATTCTCCAAAAGTGTCTCGTCACTGGCGTAGGGCCCATCCTCATCAAGTATGACCTCATCTTAATTTGATTACACCTGGAAAGACAGCTTTTTTTTTTAATATAATAGTTTATTTTTACATCATTTTGTACATTTTTTTTTCATACCTCAATTGTAATCCCCGTGAGTTTCCCATCACCGGGTCACCCGTGTGCCATCACCATAGTCCTGTGCACTTCCCTCCCCCTCCCCGTTTTTGATCCCATCCCTGAAAGACAGCTCTTTTTAAGTGATTGCACATGTAGGTGCTAGGAGTTAGGACTTCAACCTATCTTTTAGGGGGTTATAATTTAATGCCACAACACTCACATAGGAGAGAGAAAAAATACAGAGAAGCAAGAAAGAAATAAAGTCATTAAAAATTGGCAGTGCTCAATAAAGGACCAGTGAGGGGGGGGAGTAATAATAATAATGATCAACTATATTCCAGAGGCATTTTACAGGGGTGCAAATGGGGTCAAAATGTGGGGGGAGGAGTGTATGGGACTATGGTGATGGCACACAGGTGATTTGGTGATGGGAAGCCCATGGGGATTACAACTGAGATGGAAAAAGTCACAAAATGATGTAAAAATAAAAATAAAAATATGAAAACAAATTGGCAGTGCTCAGATACTCACACTAACACGTTGGAATGTCTCATAGGTGGTCTTGCCACTGTCAACCATATGTAACAAAAATTCAGTTAGTCCCTATACACCCCTGGGATCTGTTTCTTTCACATGATCATTCATAATGCCTGTTCTAACCATTGTTTTTCATCTTCTGTACTAGATCTTCCCTATTACATTTGGGATCCACTACCAACTTCTTTCTGGATGTATAAAATAATGGTGATTTGGTCATAGTTACAGCTTTATAGATTTTTGAGTCAATGCAATGGCAGGGTCAAGTTCATTCATCTCTCACAGTTCTAGAGGCTGTGAGATCTGTAAATCTCCTGTCTGCCTTGGAAGCTCAATATTGCAGATACGGAGATAGACTCAGAGGGGTAAAACATCTTGCTACAGGTCACACACAGGCCCTTCTGACAGCAGACTTGAAGCTGTCTCCTTATCGGAGTCCCCTCTTATTACATCAGAACTGCTCTTGAGAGTCACCTTAAGGCCTTGATGAATAATCACGAGGGAGAATTTGTTGGGTGAAAATACATGTGCAGAAAATAGTGCAGGTGAGGCCACAAAATCACTGACCAGCTCAGTCTGAGAGGGAAAATATGTGCTGTTTGCTGCAGTGAGTGTGGCAGGAAGAGGTGGGGATCGGGGGTTAGCTGGGTTGTGCTCTATGAGAAACATGGGTATTACACAGAAAGCAATGGGGAGCACCCATGATGTTTCAGCCGGGAGACAGCCTGTTCATACTGGCTGCAGGGTGGAAGGAAGGATGGGAAAACCTGGCTGGGGCAGGTTGACCAGAGAGCCTTGGGGGGCAGGTCAACCAATTGATTCAAGAGATAGGTGTGGGGAAGGCAGTCTGGCCTGGAAGATCAATAGCTGCTCTCTCTGTCTTTGTAGGAAGCTGAGATGTAAGACATGAGTTGGATGCATCCAGTCAAAACCAGCCATTAGCTAACCAGGGGCAATCTACTGCATCCTTTCTTTTGCTTGGCAGGAGACCTCCAGGTGGCATCAGGCTAAGCCTCAGGCCTCACTGGTGGGAAGCGTAGATTCCTGCCACAGGAAGGCACAGAGAGAAGTGGTGTGGTGAATGTACTGAAAACACAGAATTAAACACTTAGGAATTGGATTCAAGCTGCCCTGGAGAGGCCGGGAGATGGAGTCCAGGCCCTCTCTCCTGCTCAGGAAGGTTGACAGCTGGGATGGAAGAAATAATCCCCCTGTGGGTGGTGGAGGTGGACTACCCCTAGCTCTTATGGAGCCAGGGGTCTGGCCTCTTCTCTTTGCACCCCTGAATGTGTCCCTCATGTAGTAGTCTTCTGATTCCACACTCAGCCGAGTTCTAAGCAGTGACCCTCCCCACTACAAACAGCTTCCCTGTGCACTTGTGCCTTTGTGTCCCAAGCAGGACAGTCCACCCTCAGGAGGCTGCACTCAGGCATCTTCCTGGGCAGGCGGAAGTGTGGGCAGAGAACCCTGGGGTGCTGCAGTAAGCTCCCAAGGGGATTTGTGGGCTCTGGGTTCCCAGCTTGGGCAGCTCAATGGACACTGCCACTCTTGGGAATGGGGACCTGGGAAAAGGCATTTTGGGCTAGGAGATGATGATTGATAAACTGGGTTAGATAGTTGGCCTTGAGGGGCTTGTAGACAAAGAACACTCTGGTAGGGGTTCCTCAGCTAGGGTTGGTGAAAGACCCCAGCTATGACAATTACTACCCCAAAGAGACAAGGGATTCACACCAAGTTCCTGGGCCAGGTGCAGCCTCTCCTCCTGGCTGCCAACTGTGATCACAGACTTTGAAGTATAGGTCAGCCATGCCTTCTCTGTCCTTCTGGTTGCCTGACCTGTCCGGTTTAAGCTCTCTGGTGCTGGGGGTAGGGGTGGGGGGGAGTCTTCTAACAAGAGGAAAAAGTAAGGTGTGTTAAGCAACTTCAAGGTCAGGAATTTTTTCTTTTTAAAAAATTTATTTTTTATGCATACAGAACTGGCCAGAGGAGCAGGGGCAGAGGATTCACCAGAGACAGAGTGGGGAGCAGAATAGGCAGATGGATGAAGGACACTGCTGAGGGGAGCAGTGGGTGAGACAGGAGAGGTCTGCTGTGCCATGTGGGTCACCTCCAGAGCTGGGGATCGAACTCCAGGCTGTTTGTGGTGGGGAGGGACACTGCTTAGAACTAGCACAGAAGTGGCTGTGGCTAGCTTGCAGTGCTGCGCTTTAACCCGTTGTGCCACCAGGGAGGGCCCGGTCAGGGATGTTTGCTAAGGCATGTCTAGAGGGGTAAGGGAGGCAAAAGCATCCTAAATCTCATCTGGCGTGTTGGGAAGCATTTCAGGTTGTCAAAACTTGAGGGGTGGGACGCTGCTGGTAAGGGATGTTGCTGAACTCCCTACAAGGTACAAAGTTAGAAGGGCCTGCGTGCCAGCCTGAGGGGCTGGTATACATCCACCAGAACATCGGGAGGAGACAAGGTCTGACTCCAGACCTTCGTAGGGGACTGAGTCCAGAGCAGGAAGCTCAAGTCTCTGTCTCCAGTTGATCCTGAAGGCATAGGGCTTCGTTGGTGCAAAGACTTTGAACATGCCCCTCCAGAGGAAGGCAGAAAAACTTTGGCCTTTTCTCTCTCATTCTTGCTTTCCTCTACAGGTGTGTGCACGCAAATACAGGCAGATGTGAAAATGGGACATAAGTATACATCCAGTTTTGCCATCTGTATTTTTTCCTCTACTCACAAATGTCATGGAAGGCTTCCCAACTCTTTTTATGCACTATCCTTTTAAAAGGCCACAGAAAGTTCCATTGGGTGGCTGCCTTAGTTCATCTGACACATCAAGTTCATCTGGCTGTGCCAGGGAACATTCTGGGTTGTTACAACTTGAGGGGTGGGATGCTGTTGCCAACCACGAGGTAGAGGTAAGTGATATTCCTAAATAACCTAACAGGGTACAAGACAGCCCCTCCAAAACAAAGTATTATTTGCCCCCAAATGTAAGTTGTGCTGAGGTTGAGAAATCCAGACCTACTCAAATCCAAGGGATGGGCATCGAGGTCATTTGCTGTGGTTTTGTTACTACGATGCTGCCTTGACATCTTTTTGTGCATATAACTATTTTGATCCTCATTATTCACAGATACTGCCTGTTCAAATTCTCCTGCTTGCTGAAATTTATTCATAACCTTCAAATCAGGCTTGGGCACCTCTGGTAGTTCGCTGACACATGTAGAGAGATGGAAATTGGGAGACCAAACAAGGTGCCACTCTGGTCGGTTTCAGCTTGACACTGTAATCACGTGTCATTTCTGTGGTCTGTTCAGCACTGAGGTGTACATGTGGTTGTGGCTTTTATAGTCGTTTTGCTGTTTGAAAGGGTCCCCCGTATAGAGCTGAAAGGCTATGTAGGGGTCCTGAGCTCAAGACTCCTTACTGTACCTCACAGAGAAAATATGTGTTAAATAAGTTTCATAGTGCTATTGGCCAGTGATGTTGATTAACCATAAGTATGAAATAAGGAAACACACCCATGATTCTATTCTGATAGACTGATGAAAATGTTGTGAGCAGAGGCAGGTAGGAACATGATCCTATATTTCCCCAAGAGCTATGGTTAGGTATTTGCTAATTCACTGTTTTTAGTCACTTCATAAGACATAACTACAGTGAATGATGGAGAATTGACTGTATACCACGGTAGTCTTGTGTATATAGCCTAAAAATGTGATAGCTGTCTCAGAGGATAGTAGTCCTTAAGAGTTTTCTCTTGTGTAAAAAACACTGGGGGTTGGCCATGTTTATTGCTGCTTTATTTACAATTGGAAAGACATGGAAGCACCCAAAAGCCCAAAAGTAGATGACTGGATTAAAAAGATGTGGTACATATACACAATGGAATATTACTCAGCCACCAAAAAAAAGAAACACATGTCTTTTGCAGCAACCCATGGATCGAGCTGGAAGGGATGATGCTCAGTGAAATAAGCCAAAAAGAAAAAGAAAAATACCAGGTGGTTTCACTCATAGCAGGTGGATAATGGGCCAGATGAGAAAATAATAAAAACAATGAACAGCCATATACCAGAGACACTTTATGGGGGTGGAGTGGGGAATGGGATCAAAAACAGTAGGGGGAAGGAAGTGCGCTGGACTATGGTGAAGGCACACGTGTGATTTGGTGATGGGAAACCCACGGGGGTTACAATTGAGATGAAAAGAAAATGTACAAAATGATGTAAAAATAAACTATTATATCATTAAAAAAAACAATGGGGGTTGGGTGTTCACTGATTTATATGTGTGTGTGTGCATATCTATATATGTGTGATAGATATATACATTATATATTATAATATATCATATACTATCTATAATATATATGTATTATTGAGGCAAAATTAGTCTATAACAAGGTATAGGTCCTCATGACCAACACCAAATATCCAGTTGCCACCCACCACCAACCAATTGGCCCTTTCTATTTATTCCCTTCTCTCTCCTTCCCTTCTAGTCACCACCATTTTGTTCTCAGAGTCTAAGAGTCTGATTTTATTATCTTTTTATTAAAATAATATTATTTTATATGAGTGAAGTCATGTCATATTTGTCTTTCTGCTAACTTATTTCACTTAGCCTGACTCCCACAAAGTCTATCCATGTTGTCACAAATGGCAAGGTTTCATCTTTTTTATGGCCAAGTAGTATTCCATGTGTTTGTATACTGCATCTTCTTTCCAACCAATTTTCGTTGAGCACTTGAGATGTTTTTATGTCTTTGCTATATGAATAGTGCTGCAGTGAGCACTATCTCTCTTCAAGTTTTCGTATTCTTTGGGTAAATACCCAGAAGTAGGATTATTAGATCATGTGACAGTTCTATTTTTTTTTTGACAGTTCTATTTTTAACAGACCTTATATATTTTTATCCATAGTGACTGCACCACTTTATATTCTCACCAGCAGTGGATGAGCTGCCTTCCCTTTATTGAGGTATAATTGCCAAATAAAAATTGCATATAGTTATGTATGTATATTGGTGTATTGTTATACATATGCATTGTGAAATAATTGCCACAATCAAGTTTAACAATCAAGATTCACCTAACTAGCACTTCACATAGTTATCTTTTTTGTGTGTATGACGAGAACAATTACAACCTATACGTTAGCAAATATCAAGAATACAACCTTAAGAATCATCATCATATTGTACTCACATCTTGTGTGTACTAGAAGCTCTGTACCTTTTGACCAATATTTCTCATTTTCCTCTTCCCTCAGTCCCTAGGAACCACTATTCTACTTTCTGTTTCTAATAGTTTGATTATATTAGATGCTACACATAATTAAGATTATGGATTATTTGACCTTTTGTGTCCAGCATACTTCACTTAGCATTATAATCTGCAGGTCCATGCATGTTTTCACACATGGCAGGCCTTCCTTCTTTTTAAAGGCAGAATATTCCATTTTAGAAATATATACCACTTTTTTTTTTAATGCATTCATCCACTGATGGTAATTTAGGTTTTTTGCATACCTTGGGAATTGTGAATAATGTTGCAATGAACATGGCAGGTAGATATTTTTTTAAGATGATGATTTCATTTCCTTTGAAAACATACCCAGAAGTGGAATTGCTGGACCATAGTATAGTTCCACTTTAACTTTTTCAGGAAAGTCCATACTGTTTTCCATAGGGGCTATACTGATTTACGTTCCTGCCAACAGTGCTCAGAGTTTCCTTTTCTCCACTTTCTTACCAACACTTGTGATTTTTCTGTCTTTTTGATAACAGCCACACTCAATGGCTAAAAGAAAAAAAAATATGCGATCATCTCAATAGGTGCAGGAAAAGCATTTGACAAGCCTTAAAATCCATTCACTATAAAAACCCTCCACAAAATAGGTATTGAAGGAATTTACCTTAAACAAACAAACAAAAAAGGCTACGTATTAAAAGCTTACAGTTAATACAACAATCAATGGCAGTGAATGGAAGGCTTTCCCTGTAAGATCCAGTACAACACAAGGAGACCCGCTTTTGTGAGCTCTAAGCAGACACTGGAGGTCCTAACTAGAAAAATTAGATAAGAAAAAGAAATAAAAGATCAGGGCTCCCTAGTGGCATGTGGGTTAAAGTCTTGGCATTATAAAGCTATCATCAACAAATGCAGCACAAGTTCAACCCCCAACCAGGGAGCTGACCCACATGGCTCAGCAGACCTCTCCTGTCTCACCGGCTGCTCCCCTCAGCAGTGTATTTCAGTAGATCTGCCTGTTCTGCTCCCCACTCTGTCTCCGGTGAATCCTCTCACCCCCCACATCTCTGGCCTATACCCCAGCTCTTGTATGTACAAATAAATCTTTTTAAAAAGAAAGAAAACCTCCAAATAAGAAAAAATAAGCTCTGTTTACTGATGACTTAATAATGCATTTTAAAAGACCTAAGGACTCAACAAGAAAACTATGTTGCGACTAATAACAAATCTAGTAAAATTTCATGATACAAGCTCAAAATATAAAAATAGGTCACACTTCTATATACAAACAACAAACTACCCCCAAAAGGATAGTAAGAAAACCTTCTCTTCACACTAGCAACAAAAAGAAAAAAGTTCTGAGGACTCTTAGTGTGAAAGAGCTGTAACAGAATTTTGCGCAGAGAGAAAAAAGAAAGGACATTCTTAATAACACAAAGTTCCACAAAGGCAATCACTCCAGGGAATGCAGTGGGGGTGTTGGTGGTTAAACAAGTCCCACGAAAGACAGCTTCACCCGAATATTCTGCAGTCCCTGTCTCTGTACTGAGGATGAAAGAGCATAGGGTGGAAAACAGTCAGGGCTCGAGAATTGCCATGGGGAGCAATTTCTGCCTCTGACTCACTTGGTGTGGAAGAAGTGTTCTCCATGGAGGGGTCACAGATTTGACCTCACGTATTATTCACATGTCTTCTATACCCCAAGGCTGGCACCAGTTATGGGGATGACCTCAGAGAAGTGCCAAGTTGGACGGGATCGAGAAAGTCACATGGGAAGGACAAAGTACCCCCCCCCGAAGGATCAGACTGGGGGTGGGGGAGCAGACGAAAATGTCCCCCACTCTGCCCCTGACTGAGTTGATACATTTAGAATTTTTTCACTATCTCAATCATTTTCTCAAAGGAATACTCACTTCATCATATTATCGTTCCACTAGTAGAGGACCTCACAAAAGTCCTCTTTGTAATTGCTAATGTGGCTGCTTTCTGTACAGCACATGCCTGGGCAATGGTCTCTTTCAAAGGCTCTTTCTTCATTTTATGATACAGTTTGAGTGGTTTTATTTTGAATGGGACCTGGTCTGACTTGGCTAAATCTAAAGCTTTTGGTTACTGAAATGACAACTTCTCTTTTTATCTACAGTGGAGATCACTGTATTGCCACTCCCCTGATGGGGTGCATCGATCTTTCAGGGGCTTCTTAGTGTTTCATTAGTGGGATGTACCCTATTTCTCTGTTGCTTGACATGAAGTTGCCTCTGGCCCTGGGCCATGCTTAGTACTGCTATAAATATATTTTTAGACATGCATCTTTGTGTATTCATTCAATTATTTCCAGGAGTGCAATGTATTGGGTCTGATTTTGTAGCTACTGTCAACAATAAAAAAGCCATATACTCATGAAAATCTGATTTCTAGTGGACCAGTGGGGCAATCTTGCTGGCTGGGCCCTTCCTGTAGATAATGACAGCGGCGGGCCCTGCCTCTAGGGAGTCTGACTGCCCCTTCTCCCACTTGTGATACTGTCTGGCTTTTGTAACGTCTGACTTTGCAGACTCTGATTTTAATCTTTGCTGATTTGATGAGTTTCAAATGACACCTGATTGAATTTTTCATTTACATCTACTAAATTATTAATGCAATTGAGCTGTTTTTATGTTTTTATTAGCTGTCGATGTGTCTTATTTTTTACTTGCCTATTCATGTTCTTTCCTCCATTTTCTGGGTTATCTGTAAGAGGCCTTTATCCATTTAAAGTTAAAGAAAAAGAACTAAGTCTCCCTGTCCTAAATTAGCCTGCCTAGGACACAAGGCAAGTAACAGTTACCCTGCTTCTGAAGTTGCCTTGAGGTGGAGAAGCTGGTGACTGGGCAAGCGGCTTTCTGTTAATCAAACCTGGATATGGCTTGCACTGAAACAGAAACGTAGACTGATGACAGGTCCTCAGAACAGATCACCTCTACCTCTTGATGTGAGCATTATTTAACAGCCCATGGAAGGCAAGGAGCCCAGGTTTGGATCAAAAGATCCTGGGTTTCAAGTCTGTCTCTGCAAACACCCAGCTGTGTGATCTTGGATAAGTCACTTCCCCTCTCTAAACTTTTCTTTCCTTCATCCCCTCTCCCCTATACTACCTCCAGGTCTTCTCAAGACAAGGGAGCTTGGTGGCACAGCTGGTCTGGCAGCCAGAGTCTCCCCAGAAAGTTGCACTGGAAGATAACAGTTGAATGTATAGTCCAAACTCTGACATTTGCTAGCTCAGGGCCTCAGTATTCCCATCTGCTATTGAGGGTCTTGGGTGCCATGAGGGCTCACAATGAGCAGTGATAGAACAATTCTTCTATTAATAGAAGAAAAAAAAAGTCTGCTGTCACCTCTTGAATTCCTGGTTGGGCTAAACACCTGGATTTGATCCATTCAGTTTGACTTAATTGATTTCATCTTAATTCAGATGACCCATGACCTTACCCTCTTTAATGTGCCAGGCACAAGTTGGGCCAGAGGCTTCAGCATGAGCCAGAATGGGTATGACCCACAGCTAGACCAAGGGAAATGAATAGGATGTTTACTTCTGGAAGCCTAGGAGGTATTTGCTGAAACTTAGGGGTCAGTAAATCTTGAGGGAGGCTTCCTGGAGCAGGAGAGGTCTGGACAGGAGAACAGACAAAATTCAGATGTCCCAGGAAGAGAAATAGTGTGAGCAAAGGCTTGGCAGATAGATGCAACGAGGCAGTCTCGGGGAGGGGAGTGACCACAGAGGCGTGTGAGCCAGCTCTTGGAGGGCTTGGCACAGATGTTGAGGAAACAGGGCTTCCTTCCGGGCAGGAAGAAAGGTTTTGATGTAAGGGTCTTCTGAAGAGAGGATGCTGAGGGCAGTCTGGAGGGAGGCCAGTGAGGAGGTCAGTGGGGATGGAGAGAAGAGGTGGGTCTGACGGGGGTTCCAGAATCCAGACACTGACCTGCTTGTGGTGAGGAAGAGGAAGGTAAGGAGGTGGCTACCAGCTTCCTGCCCCAGCCAGGGCATGGGAGAGCAGCTCTGGAGAGAGCAGAGCTGACGAATTGGGCATCTGTGGAGATTTGGCGGCGATGATGGTCTGCAGCCCCAGAGGATGGATGACACAGCAGATTTGCATGCTCACCATGGTGGCCCGCTTTGGGCCCAGCTGGTGGACGAAACAGACCAACACCACTGCCCGGAGGCTTCTGCACTAGAGGAGGAGAGTGATGATTCAGCAGGAAGTTTAAGGTGCCAGGAAGAAGTAAGCAGGGGCAGGGTGAGGAAGGGGCTGCCAGCTTGGGGGAGGGGTGGCGGATGACACAGGGTGACCGGGAAGATCGCAATGAAAAGAAGTTGTGAGAACCCTGTCCTTCCGCCCCGGTGTCCACCTGCCCATCCATGCCTACAGGCTGTGGTCTCTAAGGGGAGATGCCCTTGGGGGAAGACCCACTGGGACATCCATCCTCTGAGGGGGAGCTATAAGAAGCAGGGGGCCCGGATGTGTTCAGACGTGACTGGAGAAGGGGTACAGAGCAAGGTGATGGCAGCAAAGCTGGCAGCAACCACACTGACCTGCTTTGGGGCATCACCAACAACTACCCCAAAAAAGGCAGGACAACTGTTGTATTGGGATTTTTTTTTTTCTATTTATAAACCAAGTCTTTTTTTCACCTTTATTTCAAAGGCCATGGTGCATTATTCCCCAGGCCCCCAGCACCAGTGTGCTGCCCAGTGCCCTGCCCATGGCCTGGCTGGCCTGTTGCTTGCATCATTTTGAGCAAGTCTGTCCCTGCAGTGAGCAGGCTGGGACACAAAGACAGGAAAAACAGTCTGCACAGAAACATCTACGGCTTTCGGAGACTCAGGCCTAGATTCAATCCCCTGTCCCAACTCTTGTCCACAAGGCTCCTGTTGTTCTCTCTATAAAGTGGGACAAGGGTCCACACCTGTCTGTCTCAGAGGGTGGCTGGGAGTGTCAGTGAGGGACTGGCTGGGAGGTGGCACAGTAGCGTCTTCAGCAACCTCTGAGCCCCCGCCCCTTCCTGGGGCTGATGGTCTGTAGGGTCTGTAGGAGAGACAGACACGAGCCAGGTAAGTGGGGGCCTGGCTCTGTGGACAAACTCACAGGATGCAGTCGTTCAAACCACAGGGAACCGGGACACAAGGCAGACTCAGGGAGCGTTCATTCATCCACACAGGCAGAGTCCCAGATGCACTGGTCCTGGGAAGGAACGCAGGCGATACCGTGAGGTAATTTTAAGAAATCGAAAACTCATGGTTATCAGCCGTTGCCGTTTTTCAGCACAGGCTTCATTACTACGCAAGTGTGGGGGTGCCAACACATCAGGGATGAGTGCCATCGAAAAGACAGCCGTTACTCATGGTTTCCAAGGCGCGGGCGGCATTCCCACATGAGGACACCAGGGCTGGTCTTGAGGCAGAAGGTGCCCGGGGGAAGGGTGGGCAAGAGCCTTCATGACGGGAAGGAAAGGGCACAGCAGAGTAAGCGACTCAGCTGTAGCGGCTACCCCTGGTTGTCTGGTACCTGGTGTGGGTGATTAGGGCCGCAGAGAGCGTGTGTGTGAGGAGACGCGGATGAGGGTGGCCAGTTCGTATGTAAAGCCACCCTCAGTTTATATGTAAAGCCAGGAATTGGCTGGCCTGGTAGGGGCAGTCTCGCCAGCGTCACGATGACAAGGCCCAATATCGAAGCATCAGACACATCCAGATCCTACTCCTGCTTAGCAAGCTGTAAGCGGTGTGGCCAGCGAGGGACCTGCCTTCCCTTGGCTCCATGTCCCCCCTTTACAAAGGGAGTGATGTGCCTTTCCCCAGGGTCTGTATGTGATGTGTGGAGTCCCAGAAGAGGCCTGGTCCGTGGCTGGCTGGTTCTGCCCCTTCCCTTTCCTAGTGTTCTGCCTCACACGGGGAACTGGGTGGTAGGGGTTTTGACCTAGCCAGTGTCCTTTCTGAAGGTTCTCCTGCTCGCAGCCACAGCTCTGGGCCTGTGGACAGTGTCCCTGACTCCTTCGCTCTGACTGCAACACTGAGTCCCTTTAGGTCCTTCACCTACTTTTGTGGCTTTTGTGAGCTGTGTGGCCCAGGGAGAGCCTCCAGGGAAAGCCAGCCATAAATTCCTGAGCACTGGCTGTGAGCTGGGCTTCCACAGGCACTTCATCCTTGACTTCATTTCCCTAAAGCTGTGTGGTCAGCACTGTGCCCTGCATTTTACAAGGGAGGAACTGTGGCTCAAAGTGAAGGACTTGCTCATGCTCACCTAGAAAGCTGGGACCATTGGGGCTTGTGTGTCTGGCTGCATAGGTTGTAGACTGCACAGAGGTGCCCGGATGCAGGGACCAGCAGGACCAAAGGCCAGCCCTTGACTGCTTGTGCTGTGGGCTGCCTGCTGGTCAGGAGAAGGGACACTTTACTACAGCGTTAGGCACAGGTCCGACCTCCCCTCTGCTTCTCTTCTAGGTGGTAAGAGCACGGAGGAGAGTAATCCCAGCCTCTTCTGGCGAGGCCTCTCCTTCTTCTCAGCATTGGAGGCGTCTGTCTAGGGTAGGCTAGAGACAGAGGTTGCCTCAAGGACACAGAGGCAACCTCTATGTTTCGGCCTATGGGTCCACTCTGGCCTCCTATCCCCTGTTTCAGGTAGGGTATAAGAGTGATGTCTACACATACTCACCACACACACAGCAGACACACATGTCCACAGACAGTAGACACACACATAAACACACATGACCCGGTCCCGTGGCTAGGGCCGGTCTCCCTCAGCTTGATTTCCCCAACTTTATGGCCTGAACTTCCCCAGCGTCTGCCTCTGCCATATCCCTGGCAGGATGCCAGGGGTGGGTGTGTACTAGGTGGGGGTGAGGATGGGAGATTTCTCTGTGTGTGGGTGGCACAAGTCTGATGCCAAGTCATTGGCAGGTGAGCAGTGTGTGTGCTGAGCGCAAGTGTGTGTGTTGTTCTCCTGTGGCCGGGTGTGGTGTGGCGGTCGGTGGGAGTGTCAGTTGTGAGTGGGCTGTGTGCACACGGCAGGTCCCAGGAGCTCACAGTAGGGGAGGGTGGGGAGGACATGCTGATGGCAGCCTGCCAGGCCCCTGGAGTGATTTCCTCCCCAGGAATCAAGTCCCAGTCTTTTGGTCCAGTTTATTTCCAATTGCTAAGATGGGGCCAAGATTCAAGGCTGGCGTGATCCTCAGGTTCTGGAGGTTTCCGGTAACACAGAACAATAGGGACGCTTTCCTCTAGGCCCCCTGGAGAGGAATGTGTCAGGTGATGGGGCCCTCTGCACTTGGGGAAGGGGTCAGATCCACGGGTGTCATTTCTCAGTCAGGCCCCTTGTAGCAAGGAGTGGGGAGAGTCTCAGGACTCAGTCAGGAACCTAGGAAAGGGGAGACTGCTAGGCCTGGCAGGGCAAGTGGGGGAGCTGAACAGGAGCTGTGGCTTTGGTTAAGGGAATGAACGCACTCTGCTCCTTATATAAAGTGGTGAGACTATTGTGGAAATCTGGGAGCCTCTTAAAGTTTGGAAACTTTTTAAATAATTCAACAGAGATACCATATGCTCCTGAATTTCCACTCCTAGGTATATACCCAGGAGAAAGAAAATCAAACTTATATCTGAATGTTCATAGCTGCAAGCTGTGATATTTATAATAGACAGACATAGAAAGAACCCAAATATCTACCAAATGAAGGACAGATACATAAAAGGTGGTCTGACCATGCAATGGAATGTTATACAGCCATAAAAAGGAAAGAAGTCCTGAAAACATGATGCTGAATGCAAGAAATCAGTGACAAAGGCCATGTGGATAATTACATTTCTATGAAGTATCCAGACTAAACAAATCTATAGAGATAGAAAGTAGATTGGTAGTTAGGGGTAGAAGTATAGAGGGCTGGGGAGTAATATTTAAGGAATGCAGGTTTCTTTCTGGAGTTCTGAAAGTATTCTAAATTGAAAATGGCACTGGTTACTTGGTATAATGTACACATTTTAAATGGTGCATTTGATGGTATGTAGATTCAGTTTTAATAAAACCATTTTATAAATTCTGTGGTGGGAAGGTGAATATGATTCTATATATGTGACAAAAAGAATGGACATGCATTTGCTTGCCTAAGCATTGACTATCTCTGGAAACGTCACCACTGCTGCTAGTGATGGCTGCTCTGGGGAGAGGCAGTGTGCAGAACAGAGAGGGGGGCCTGCTCCCCGCTGTAAAGCACAAGTTTTCACACTGTGGTATCTCTTTGTTGAGTTATTTCTTTCATGGTAGAAACAGACAGTGGCTTCTCCCTATAGCACCCCACCCCCTTGGGCTGGTCAGGCCCTCTGTAAGGAAGACTTCAGAGGGAACCGTGTGAAGTTCCCTGTGGTATCAGGCATTGCTCCCTGCCTGACCGCATGAGCTCATGGGAGAAGTTCTGTCCAAGAGGGCAGGTCAAGAAGTCCTTCCACTGGGCCTGAAATAGATTTCCTGTTAAAAAACCTAGCAAAGCAACTATTTTTGGCTGTCTGGCCTATCAGAGGAGGTCCCAGAGCCGGCCAGGGTACCATACCCAAGCCCTGAGTTGGCCACTTGGGACTCATAAGAGCACCAACCCATCCCAGCTCCAAATAGCCACCTGGGCCCTAGGATGGATTTCAGAGGGTTCCCCTTATATGCCAGAAGCCTGACTTATTTGCACACCAAGGGCAAGAGTCTAAAGCATGCAATTCTAGAGCCATACTTACTGCCAAGCACTACGTTAGAGGCTCCATGTCTCCCCCAACATTTTAGTCTGGCAGAGATTCTCATCCTCTAACAGGTAGGAAAATGGAAGCTTAGAGTGACACACCAAAACTCCCACATCTCGAGCTAGGACCCTAGAGTACCTCAAACATACCTGTATCCTCCTCAAACATCTGAAGAGTCAGAAAGAACATTCTACCCCAGTATTCTAAACAGGATTCCTGAAAGTAATTGTGATGGGGGTCTGGGGGGAATGCAGGGTGTTTTTGAACCAATTATTGTGGCCAGAGGCCTTAAGGTAATAAAGTTTGGTCTTCTATCAAGTATTGGGGATTTGAAGGGCTGGGTTGGTTATTGAATGCAAACTCGGAAAGGGACTGTGTACAGATATGGTGAATGGGTAATGATGAGGCCCCCGACTCCAACCGTAATCTTCTTTGTGAATTACTAAAAGACATGATTCTGAAACCACTGCCCTGAATAAAATTATTTCTGTTTCCCCATCTGGAAAAGAGATGAACAGTGACACAGGTGCTCACTCAGCACGTTTACTCCAGGATAAAGGTGCTGAGTGAGCACCTTTATATCGAGGGTCATTATTGACTTTTAGTTAGTCACATCATGGTTTGTGACACTGTGTTACTCAGCTGGATTTATTGATACTTAAATGCTTGCCTTTGTCTTCTACAACCTGGTCTGAGCCCCTCACCCTCTCCAATCCCCATTTGGGATCCTCTTGAGACTTTTGCCCCAAGCCCCTTGGCCTAATTTCTCACTCCTGGTTCCTGCTCCCTGACCACCACTTCAACCATTATCACCGGAGGGGAAGAAAAAGTCCCCCCTGCCTAGCTTGTATTGTTAAGGGGAAGGATGTCCTAAAAGAACTCTGCAGAGTCTTGTGGACTCCACCCTCACTCCAGCTTTCTGGATTCCACCCCTTACTTCAGTGATTGGAAAACTACAACTTCCAACAGTGCCTAGGAGAGAAGAGCGAGGATCTAAGGGCGGAGCTAAACAGGCATTCTGGGACTTTGGGGGATGAAAATAGTAAGCGGTTTTCCAACTGACTAAGGAGAGGTAACGGTTCTCTCTCTCTGGAGCAACTGCTCTCTGCCCCTGTGACTGGGACTAGCAGCATTAGCATTAGCTTGGGACTTAGAGCTCCACGTTAGCCCCTCTGGTAAAGTATTGCAGCTACTTTGTATCCCTCTCTCTTTCCCTGGGTTATTTCCTTTTCCTTTCCCCTTCTTGGGGTAAATAAACCCATTACCCTTTCTGTGTGTGCCTGCAGAAAATTACACTTTGAGCGGGCGGGTGAGGCCCCACAGACAGGCAGCCCAAGTCCACTCTAGGCTACCCTGTAACAGGATCATGGGCTCATCTTGGGCCCTGAATATAGTCAGTATCCCTAAGAAGAAACAGGAGCTGCTGGGACGACTGGGGAATGGCCTTTGAAGGGCCAATCATCAAATACCTGCTCCATACTCGTCCAAGGCTCTGTGCTCTTGGCTATCTGAGCCTCCATTCCTCCATCTGTGAAGTGAGGGCACAGATACCTGTGAAGTGAAGGTCTATGGGGTACTGGTGGTGATGGCGTATGGAATCTGTGCTCACTGTCCATTCTTCTTTGCCTGGCCTTTGGAGATGCTGGGCCGATGTTCCACTCTCCTCACCTCCCTTGTCCCTCTGGCTTTCCTCACCAGGATGTCCCTCATCCCAGTCACCCCTCACTTAGGTCCAACACCCCTGTTCAGAGGCCAGGCTGCCCCTGTCAACCAACTTGTTCCACACAGAGGGTCTGCTCCCAGTCCAGGCAACTGGCTCAGGAGCTGGTCTACCCTGTGGGGAACACAGACTGCCTGCCGCCAGTTCCCTGGAGAACACAAGGAAAGAGCTGGGGTGAGGGAGAGGCGCAGGCCGGCCTGGCCCTGTGGACTGAGTCCCCAGTCAGGGAGGGTTTCTATGAGTTGCTCTCTGCTGCTCTTGAAAGTAACCACGTGTGTATCTTGTGGGCCTCATACTGAAAATGCTGAGGATAAACCCTCATAAACCTGTCCAGGGTCTGCTAGAAAAATGCTGAAAATCAGAGGAACGTGGTGATGGCCAGTCTCATAATCTCTACCTCCCTGTCCTTCCTCCTTCTGGTTCTTATTCTCCTTGTTTGTTTCTGCTTCTATGAATCTGTCACTGTTCTGTTTTCTCTGAACATCTCCTTCTCTGTCTGTCTGTCCATCCCTCCCATTTCTTCCTTCCTCAGCTTTTTCTCCCCACTATTAAGCCTTGTGAGAGGCCCCAACCTACCAAACGCCCACAGAGCACATATTTTAATGCAGCTTCACAGTCTTCCAGAAAAACAGATGCAGCATCTACGAAATTCTTCCTGCTCCCTGGAACAGGCAATTAAAGAGAGGTTTGGGTGAGGGGAGAGAGCCGGGCGGGGCGGCCTGAGGAGGGGCTGGAGGGAAAGCAGGAAAGAAAGCCCACTTGTCTTGGTTAAGGTTGGGTGTGTGCTGGGTTAGCACTGCAACGCCTCTCTCTCCTGGTTGTCTGTTTGGGGAGGGTGCCCTGAGTGACAGTGGCCCTGTGAGCAAAGCCTGGCGTTGAAGAGGCAATCAGAGGACAGACAGCAATCCTGTACTGCCAGAGCTGTGCTGTGGGAAAGTGCAGGAGCAGGAGGGAGCCCTGTGTCCAAATCTGCTCCTGCCACGTGAGCCCATGTGAATTTGGGCCGCTTCCATCTACTCACTGCTGCTTTGGGTCATTCCCTGACCCCTTCATCCAGTCATTCACCAAGCACGTTTTGAGGCCTCAGGATGTTGAGGACAGGGAGTTTGTGGTAGAACCAGGGGTTGTAATTGCAGAAAATGAGGGAATGTGAACAGGGTTAACTGGAGGACCCCTAGCATGATGAGGGCCCACTGAGGTAGCCTGAGGTGGCAGAGGGTCTCCAAGAAGGCCAGAAAGATCGCCCAGGACCCAGCATCAAAGATGTCACCGTAAAATGGGCTCAGTCTTGCTACCTACACGTTCAGATGCCAACCTGGGCAGGCAGAGGGTGTAGGTCATCGGTAGGCGAGGCAGTGAGGACTGGCACAACATTGAAGTTTTTGTGCCCATCAGAAGAGTATACCCACACTCACCATGTGGGGCTGAGGGCTCAGAGTTGCCGGTTTGTTCGATTTTTCATGAGAAGACAAAAGAGAAGTCATCTGTATCCTTAGCACCAGAAAAAAGATGATGCCTGTCTGTCAACTGGATCTATGCCACTCCTGCAATCACACTGGAGCTTGATTTGTCATGTTGGCTGACCAATGAGCCCATTCTCAGACCACCAAAGCCTCTCCTTGGCTGTCCACTCCTTCCAGACACCCCCACTGCTCTTCATGGTCCCAGAGTGCAGGAAACTGGCACACTGGTCATTGACCTTCCCCAAATGCAGATGTTTTTAGTTTTGTGGACACTTGAGAGAGCAGAGACCCCCAGTCAGGTGTTTCCTCCATGTGTCTAAGGCAGGGAGTTTTTTTGAGTTCCTTGCCTTCCTAACATTTTATCAACTCATCTTTTGAGATTTGAGTTTACTATTCAACTGCAGGGGGATGGGAAGAATGAAAAGTGCCTCAGAATTCGGACTGGAAGGACTCAAGGACACATGCTATCTTACCGAGGAGAAATAGTAGGCACACAGAATGGGAAACATCTCCTAGAAGTAGCAGATCTCTTAATGGATAGATTTCCAAGGACACATAAATTAGAGCAATGATTGAAGAGTGAGTTAAGAAACAAATGACTAAGTTGGAGAACCAATGGAGCCAGGAATAAAGTCTATTCACAAAAAGTACATCTAGTGTCTTATGCATTTGCTGTGGCTAGGTCTCAGGATTAATGTTGAGCTTCCTAGTAGCCAGCTTGAAAAGGGAAATATGGTCAGTTGCACACACAATGATCACAAAATTCATTGAAATCATTGCATATCACAGTGATGATGACATGTGAATAAACCAAATACCAAGGATAATTATAATAATGGGTGTTCCCTATTCATCCTATAACTATACCATGGAGGCACTATTATTAGCCTCACTACTAAGAAAGAAAAGTTCACAATACCTTGAACAAGAATAGGCGTACAGGCCACCTGGATTCAGAGGCTGGACTATAATTCACCTTGTTATTCTTAAAATTAAAAAGAATCTCTCCAAGAGTTCTTACACGTGTGAATACTGTGTAATAACCAGCATTCTTGCAGTAGGTACAGAAGGAATTTCATGTTTTAGCTCATCCCTCCACATATTTTGGCTTTCCTGCCAACATGTATTTCAAGTCTGCAGCCCGAGTCCCTATGTGAGTCTCCATTCCCAACTGGCTGCCATCTGGCTGCCTCCAAGATAGATTGGAAACTATCTGGAAAGGAAGGTGGGCAATCTGTCTTTTTAGCTATCCTTGCTCGATACTGCTTCTCTCACTGAGCTTTGGCTAAATATTGCCTCCCTCATTCAACAAAATTATTTCAAGTTGCATGCTGCTGAGCATGGTTCTAAGCTGCAACCCCCACCCCCAACCATGAACAGAGCAAACAAGTCCTTCACCCCATGAAGCTTACAGTGTCAAAGAAGAGAGAGGTATAAGAACACAAAGAAAACATATCTTCACATAATATGACAGGCCTATGAAGGAAGCTATAATGAAGAGTACATAATTTTAGTTAGGGTGGGCAATGCAATTCCCCTTGGAGGAAATATTATTTAAACTGAAAACTAAACAATGAAAAGGAATTGACCAGGCAAAGAAGAGAAACAAAACCCTCCAGACCAAGGGAATATCATGAACAAAGGCCTTAAGTGGGGGAAATAGCTTACAGGTTCAAGGCATTACAAGTTGAATGAATTGCTAGAATGTGATCAGTGAAGGGGGTAGAGGTGAGAGATGAAATTGGAGAAGTACTGTTACTACTTCATATTCTTATATATGAAGGTCAGAGTAAGGAGGGGTTTTTTATATATAATATAATAGTTCATTTTTACATCATTTTGTGCCTGTTTCCATCTCAGGTGTAATCCCCGTGGGCTTTCCATCAACAAATCACGTGTGTGCCATCACCAGTGCACATCCCTCTCCCCCCATTTTTGACCCCACTCCCCATTCTACCCCCGTAACTTGTAGCTGGAATACAG
>NW_004567109.1:59085967-59113961 GCF_000260355.1 Condylura cristata
TTTTAAAACAATTTTCTTGATATTACATTACCTGTCAAGTGCATGCTTTCTGCAATTCTGCATTGTAACTGAGAACACACATAAGTAAGCAATAAATTTGTTGGTTGGCTGGCTGACTGGATGAATGAATGGTGAGTAGGTGGATGGTGGGTGGATGGATGAATAGGTGAATTGATGTGATTTGTTGGCTGACTGGCTGCATGGGCAGATGAATGGATGGACGGATGCATGGATGGATGGATGCATGGATACATGGATGGATGGGCAGGTGAATAGATGGATGGGTGAGTAGGTCCATGTATCCATGGCTGGATAGCTGGATGAATAGATGAATGGATGGTGAGTAGGTGGATCTTGGGTGGATGGATATGGTTTGTTGGCTGATTGGCTGGATAGATGGATGGGTGGATGGGTAGATGGAAGGTTGGGTGGGTGGACAGATGAATGTATAGGTGGACTGGTAAAAGACAATCCAGAGAGACTGACAAAGATATTTTGCTAACAGGATAAATTGCCTATGGGGGAGACAAGAGATTTTAAGTGTCCCCATTAGGCACACCTTTGTGCCTGGTCAAGTGAAGCTGAAAACACTTGTTAGAGGAAGCTCCTTACAAAAGACTTTAGCTCCACTCTGACAAAAATCATGTTTGTTCAAATGTAAGGCACTGTGTTCAAAAAAAACCAAAGTTGGTCCAGTCCTTTCCAAGCTTTGAAATCGGACATGTGAGCAGCTAGAGAAAACATGAAGGGTTATACTGTTACTGTTTCATATTCTTATATACTTCTTTACAAAGCATTTTGACAGTGTGATGGTGATGGTGATAATGACAATGATGATGTCATTTGTTGCACACTTACCTGTGCAAAAATCACTTAAAATGCATTTATTCATTTAATTCTCACTACAATCTTGCGTGGACTGTGCTATTGCAAACCCAACTTTCACCCTTATTTTGCAGATGAGAGCACAGAGTCTCAGAGAAGTGAGGTCACTTGTTGAGGCCCTAACAGCTACTCCTGCAGGACAGCTCCTTTATTTGTAAAGCACCTCAGATATTTCATACTGTCCGACTTGACCTTTCCTAAGCACAGTTCTTAGGTGGTGTCATTTTCCACAGCATGCTAAGTAAATGTGATGGCATTTTCAGATTTATTAGTCTGAGCCGTAGGTTGGAGGTGGGTATAGAGGAGGGGTGATTGGGACTAGGTGGAATTGAGCAACACAGCAAGGTGCCTTCTGGGAAGAGCTTTGATACTCTTGGGTGAGTGAATGGTTTTCCCCTTTGATCTCATCAATAAGCAAAGCCAGGCACTAAAGTCATGATTGCCAAATGGCTTTCTGGACACATAATCCCCAGATGCTTCATAAAATGTTTTGAAAGTTGCCCAAATAAAATTTCATTTAACTATCAACTTTCATTTTAAAAGGTATTCACCAAAAGCAATGCAAATGAAAATGGTGATGAGCTACTATTATTCTATCAGATGGGCTAGATTAAGAGGCATGATAATAATCATTACTGGAGGGGTGGGGTGAGCGTACCAGGCATTCTTGCAGACTGAGGGAGCATAAATTGATAACATCTTTCTTGAGGGCAATTTGGTATTGCTCATCAAAAGCCTTGGGATCATGTATATGCTTTGACAGTCATTTTATTTCAGAGGAATTTATTCCTAGGAAAACATGAGAGATGTGCACTTAGGTCCCAAAGGCTGGGGGTTGGTGTGCTGGAGTCTGCTGGTGGACTGTGCTTACTTGGTGATTTCATGTTTCAGTAGTTTAAAATTGATGTGGTGGGAATATTTACACCACGGAAATGGGCAAACACTGCACATCAGGGTTTTTCCTCCCATGTTGCTCCCAGAGAGCTTAACATTTACCAGTCTAACAACACTGGGTTGGCACTATCATTTACAACTGGTAACAACCAAAATGTCCAGCAATCTGAAATTAATACAATAAATAAAGGTGCATCTACTCAATAGAACATTGTGGGGGATGGGAAGGAGTGCTTATTAATTGACATGGGAAAATTGATATGCTAAGTGAAAAAAGCATTTATGTAACAGTAGAAATACTCAGACACATAAGCATGCACACACACATCATAAGCATGCACTCACATACACACTCAAATAGCAGAGCTGTCTGGAATTCTTTAAAGTAAGATGTAGTGTCAGTTTACCTTTAGGCAGCACAGAGAGGATTATGGGGCAAAGATAGAAGATAAGCTTATTTTTCACTATCAACTGTTTCAGAAATAAACATAATTTATTATGAGCATGCTTTCCTAAGCCTTTTTAAAAACACACCTTCATTAAAATGTAACTCTGGCTCTAGCTAAGTAGAAAGAAGCCTAGTCTTTCTAGAGAAAAAGTGAGTCTAGCTCTAAGCCAGAAAAAATGCTGGATATATAGATGCAAAAATGTTAGCATCTATGCTTGGGAGCATGGAAAACCCTGTTAATGTTTTGTTTATTGATTGATTGTCTTGGGTTTCCTTTTTCTTTATGCATTTCTGAGTTTTCTGATGATGAGTACATTTCAGAAAAATAGCAATCTGACTCATGAGCTATGTCACTTTATGAAAAGGTACTAGAAGAATTAAGATCTCGGTTCTAAAGGGTCAGTAGCATCCATCTGGAAAAAAACAAGATTTTATGGTGAGAATGCTAAAAATGGCTCCTGGTTCCCTGAGTCCCATGGGAAATCTGGTAAAACTGTTGAGTTAAAAAAAAAAATGCTGGTTTGCTGCAGTGGGGTTTTCTGGACAGATTTGAGGTCAGGGAATTTAGTGACCAGCTTCCAGTGTATGAAAGTTGGGGGTGAAAGTGGGATGGGAGGTTTTGGAGGGAGAGCTAGGTTTAGGAAAGCCTCCTCCCTTGGAGGAGGACTCAAGACTTGAAGTCTGAGGGATGAACAAAGAGGTTGTCTTTGTGTCAAATATGCAATCATTCATTCATTTAATTATTCGTTCAACGGATAGTTTCTACATAACTCCTCTGGGTCAGACCCAAGTTAGACATATGACTTAAGCAATTGTGGCTAATCCTTGTAATCATCCTGGGAGTTAGTCCCACTTAACAACTGAGAAAACTGAAGCCAGGGAAATGAGGAGGCTTTAGCAGGGTAGATACTGAGAGATTGTGCCTTTTAAAAAAGACTTGAGGGGGCCCTCCCCAGTGGCGCAGTGGGTTAAAACACTGCACTGAGAAGCTAAAGCCACTTCCGCATGAGTTTGATTCCCGCCTCTCGCCACCCCTGAGCCCCTGGCCTGTACCCCAGTTCTGTATGCACAAATAAATAAATCTTTAAAAAAAAAAAAAGACTTGAGAAACTCTTGCAGGATGTCAGGGCATCAATCTTTGGACATAAATTTTTTCTTCCCTTCCCCATTTTCCTTTTGTTAACAAACATAATAGCATCTCAGGAAAGAAGGGAAGGGCGCCCGCTCTGATCTCATCAAGACCATATAACACAGGCACCCCAAAGAGACTTCTAGACTGGCCCTGACCCTTCAGCATGTAGATGAATGATGAAGCCAGAGAGATGGCCCGGGCATTCCCCCGTATAGTCACTTAGGGTCCACAAGAGTCCTGCCTTGTAGGTAAGGGCAGCTGTCACACAGCCCTCACCTTTGCCTGTTACTTGCACTGTTACTCCATTTGCTGAGGCCCAAAAGATCCCCCTCTTGAGCACACCCCCCTCTTCTTATAGCCCTTGAAGAGGGGATGCAGCTAATCTGGGTTCCAAAACCTGCAAAGTTCTCCTCCTACCTCAAGCCTGACCTTGTTGCATCTTCATTAGAGGTGATGTATGTGAGTGTTGGGGATTGAACCACAATCTGGCCTCTTGCCCCCTGCTTCTCAGTACCCCCAATTCAGGGAAACTCTGGTTTGGCCCAGTGGACTAGAGAAAAGCCATACGAGCTCAGCTAGTCTGACGCTAATCCAGCCTTTATGACTTACTAGCTGTGCAAGTCACACTGTATGTGTCTCACTTTTCCAAAGATCTTGGGCCCTAAAAAAGGCACTAAAACATGGAGGTTAATGATTTCCTTAATATAGAGTCTTCTTTTTCTGACTGCATGGAGTAACAAGGTCTTGATTTATCATTCTGCCTTAAACAATCAAAACCCAGACAAAATATACAAAATAGCAGTTTCCAAGGCCTTGGTTATAGGGCAAGGAAGAGCAGTGATCCTGAGTGACAGGAAACAAATGAGGTTAAGTTTACTGTCTTGAGAGAGCTTTGAGGTCACAACACAGGGCTTAAAGAGGAAAGAGAAGCTGGCAGATCTCGAAGGTATCTCTGAGTTGAAGAGACCCAGTTGAAAGTCTAGGGAAGCCAAGGTGGCTAGGGTCTGCAGAACAGAAGATTGAGTGGGAGAGAGCTGCACACAGAGAGAGCTCCAAGGGAACTCAGAGGGTCCCCCGTGGGTACTCAGCTGAGAACTGACCAATATATGTGCATATGAGACATTACCCAGGCCAGAGAAAGAAGCAACTGAAAGTATTTGGTGGAATAGTGCCCGGTGCTCATTCAGGTCCAGGAATGTGACTTGCTCTCACCAGTCACACACTGAAAACCCTCATGATTCATGGAGCATTAGGTAGGATGTGTAGAAGGGTCCTACCTCAGTAATGGAGAATAATTAGTCTGAATTAATTGCTAAGCACTGCTCCAGTTAATACTAACAAATCTTAAAAGCAAAACTTGAAAATGCTGAAACTGTTTCTAAATAAATTAATATCATCCTAGAATACAGAAAAACAAAAATACTTAGCTCCAAACAAGGTAGTATTCACCATATCTGACATCTAATTGAAAATTTCCAGACAGACAGATGGGAGAAAATGGCCCATCACAAGGAGAGAAATCAGTGAAAACTGATTCAGAGCTGACACAAATATTAGACATTAGTAGTCATTTTAACTGTATGCTATATTTAAAAAGTTAAGTAGAGGCAGAAAAGTATAAAACAAACTTCTAGAGATAAAAACTACAATTTGTGAGGATTGTACTTTTGCACTTTAATGGGATTAATGGCAACAGACAAGATCAGTGAACCAGAAGACATAGCAATAGGCCCTATCCAAAATATAACACACACATATATATGTAATTAGGGAACTGGAAGACAGAAAAAATATTGAAGTAATTGGGCCCAAACTTCCCAACCACAGGGTAGGCAATGCTTCCCCTTGTTTGCTATGTACAAGTATTTTCCTAAGTGCTGACACATATCAACTCATCTACTTCTGACAATTCCTATAAAAAGCGCTATAGTTCTACATTTATCCATATTTTAAAATGAGGAAACAGAGCAGAGTTGACTAATTGCCTGAGGTTACAGAACTGTGTGGCTGAGCCAGGCTCTTTAGATCTCACTGCTGCCATTTGTGAACACCAGTTCATAGCAATAAATGGCATCCACCCATTCTTTTTAATCACTACATAATATTCCATTCTTAGAATTTATGCAGCAAATTCCCAGACACGTGGCTTCTAGTTTTTCATCATGGCATGCTAACCATGACACATTAGAACTGAGCTGAGAATCTTGTCTGATTATTCATAATCCTCCATTTCTAAAAGGTGAACAACTGGTAGACACATCTCAAGGATTTCTGATGCATCTAAATTGTCCAAGAACGTTTGTATAACTCTCCAAATGTTTCTGCACTAACTGCCTGTGCTGCATTGGGCCAGTGACTTAACCTCTCTGAGCCTCAGTGTTCTCTTCTATCAAAGAGGTAGTGTTTCCTTCATCTCAGAGCTGTTGTGAGGTTTCCGTGAGACTCAGGGTGGCAAACGTTATCAAGCTACATTGGGTGGCGGGCAGTAGGTGCTCCGTTTTCATGAGATGAATGGTGGAGCAGGCGGGGTCGGCACTTCCTGTAGAAAGGAGTGTGGGAGAAACACGGAGGGTGCCTTCCAGCTTTGAGGCCGGCCCCCGTGAGTCTCTCTCAGAGAGCTGAGGACTGCTTTGAGTATCTCCAGCTGGAACCTTCCCCCTCCTGATCCGCCCGCTGACTCACTGTCTCGCCCAAGCTGTGGAAAAACAAACCCTACTTGCTTTCTTTGTGTGTGGGTCCCTGCCCCCTTTTCGCTCAGCGCCTTTCAGGTAGAAGTTTGCGCTTCATAATATGAACTCTCCCCATTCGCCACCCTCCACACCTCCCTTCGCCCACTCCACCCCTCCAGGGTCCCATTGTGCCCAAAGAGCTGTTGTTTCTCAGAGTCCTTCTGGAAAGTACAGTCAATGCAAAGGGATGACTCGAGGGGTGCGTTGGCGCAGGGGGTGCTTGGGCTGTGTCAGCGCCCCGTGCTGCCGAGCTGGCCGTTTCCAGGCCGTTCGCAATGTGCCTTCCGCAGTTAATGTGATTGGACCCCAAACAAGAATTTCCTAACTTCAACATTGTCTCCCACTAAATCAAATTCACTAAGAAATGTCTTCCCTTCCCTTCCTTTCCTTTTCTCCTCTCAGGAACACAGCTTTTAAAAATATGGTGTTAATGTGGTTTTGAAGTCTGCTAGCAAAAGTGAGGAGAGAGAGAAATCCTGTGAGAAACATGCTCTCCTGACAGACTAAATTACTTGCTTATTTGCAACAGAAAGGGAAAGAGAATTTATTGAGCACATACTGTGTGCAGGGTCCCAAGGATTTGCCACCTGGCCTACAATTGTTCATCTCATCCTCCTACACCAGAGGGATCTGAGGCCCAGGGAAGCCAAGGGACTTACACAGGTCACACAGCAAATCGTGTGGGGGTTGAGGAAGTGGGTTCAGGTCTCTCTGTTCTCAGGCAAGGGGTTAGATGAGCCCCCGTCTCAACAGGTGTTAAATAGTATTCTATGGAAACAGCTAGCCCCTGGAGCCAATGTTGGTTCCTATCCTCATTTATCTGGATCCTTCTGCCTACCTTAGTTCTGTGCACTTAGTAGGTCCTTCTTCCCTAATGACGTCTGTGCTTCACCCATCCTAAGTTCAGTCAGCAGCATTTCTGAGCATCTGCTACATGCAGGTTCTGTGTTAGGAGCCAGGTTTACAGTGATGAACAGATGCCTACGGTGGCCGCCTACATGAACTCACAGACTAGGCAGAAAGTCAGTAACAAATAACTGCCATGATAAAAGCACACTTGTGCCTATAGGAGGAGTTGCAAAGGGGAAATCCACAAGCTTAGAGCAAGGGGAATGGAGGAAAGGTAAAGGCAAGTTCTCCCTGAGGTCTAAGGGGCTGACCTGGGGAAGTGGGAGGGGTGAGAAGCGGTCCAGGCAAAGGGAAAAGAGTGGACAAAGAGCAGGTGCCTAGAGGGAGCCTTTCCCACAGGAAGGTAAGATGGACAAGATAAAGTTGGAAGATAAACAGAGGTGAGGCCACACAGAGCTAGATGGACCACAGGAGAACTGAGTTTGATCCCAAGATGATAGGAAACCACTTGTGTGCTTTCGTCAGAAGTGTGACATGATCAGAGGAGACGCTGCAAAGGTTATTGGGTGTGAGAGCTTTAGTGATCAGGCCGGCTGGGAAGGCAGAAGGCTGTGGGGCAGCAACCACACAGTAGAGTCTGGAGGAAAATCAACCTCCTTCTCAAATGTCCCTGTGCTCCATCTGCACCTCCCACCCCATTGGATTTGGTGGAAAGGTCTTCCTCTCATTCTTTCCATCAGCATGAACCTGACAGAGTCCCACCACTATACCTGACAGATACTCAATATTCCAGGTGTTGCCACATTTGTTCCCTCCTTGGACTCTTCCAACAAGCCTGTGAGGCAGGTTTTATATAATACCATTTTATAGAGGTAGGAGTTGAGGCTTGAAGCAGAGAAACCATTTGCTCAATGTCATTGGCCTCTAAGAGGCAAAACAAGAATAGAGGAAAGATGTCACAGACAGATACTTTCAACTTGCCATTAGTTGTAAAATAAATGCAGGCTTCCTGAAAGAGCAGGAAGAACCTACTTATCCACTCATTAACAGTGAGTGGACTCTCCTACTGCTGGGTAATGGCCCTGGGTGTCCTAAGGTAGGCACCTTCCTTATTCCCCAGTGGGCACCCCATTAGTACTGATGGCTGGTCGGCAATAGTCTCCTCACTGGGGCATATATCTCTGTTCTCTCTGTTCTCATTCCACTGCCACCTGCTCAATCTCCCTCCATGGCTCCCCATTACCCTCAGAGTAGTGGCTCCCCCACTTATCTCTCCAGCCTTCTGTTTTGGGTAAGTGATGTTTGAGAAGACATAAGAACATTAGGCAAGCTGTAAATTCGAGCACTCAGGAGTAAGATCCATTGGTAGCCACTAAGAAATACTAGGAACTCGTGCTGAAAAGGTCTCTGCCATTGGTTACAGCACCTAGGGTCCCTCACTCACACAAAGGTATTCCCTCCTGAAAGCCTTCGCCAGCATGCAGAAGGTGAATGCTCACCCCCACAGCATACGCCTTTACAAGGAGCCCCAGAGATGGTGGAGTATCAGGAAGCCAGCTCTCAGCCATCAACTGGCAGAACTCTAGGGGGTGAGGGAATAAACATGTAGGTCAGCCTGGGTGGGGCCGGGCACTCTAGAAAAGACTGTATTGTGTTACTTTCCTACTTTATCCCCAGAAAGACCCTGATCGTGCACTTCACAGGGATGGCTCCCCTCGGGTCATCCTCCTGGTTGAAAGGACCTCTTAGAATGGAGGTTGCAAAGACCCTCCAGTGGAATCATGGGTTGGGTTTGCAAAAGCCTAGTTTCCAAAGCATCTCCCAGACTCATCAAACCAGGAACCCTAAGGTCAATGCCTGGGACTCTGCATTTCAAACATTCTACTCCTAGCTATTCTAATGCTGCTCAGGAGAAAAGCCTCTGGGGGAGATTCTGTGCTACAGCTGACAGTCAGTTAGGGCTCTGGTGAAACTGCTGAGCCCCTTTCTGGACTAAACTGTCAACAAGGGACTGGTTCACAGAATGCAGGGACCAGGGAGGGCCAAAGAGGGAGTCATGTCTGGGGTGGGTAGGGGAAGGTGGACAGTAGCTCGCCAGGCTGAAGCAGTGGATGACCAGGAAGGGCACTCTATGTAGGAGGAACAGTGTGCAGAAAAGCCCAGAAGCCAGAGAGAGGCCCAGGACAGGGTGAGGGTACTAGACAGGGAACTAGGCTGTCTCTGAATCTGAGCATGTTTGCTTACAAACTGAGGGTGATTCCATGTCTCGTGGATTCCACAAGACACATTTATTCACATTTTGGCGTGTCTGCAATCAGAATGCATTATGATGGATGGCACTGTGGGCCAGCACCTGCCTCTCAAGGTCACCTGAGGATCTGATGGGAGAAAGTGACATTCGACACCACAGCAGGAGACCTGTAAATCTGAGCTCTCTTGCCTCTGAGCTGGTGGACTATTGGGAGTTCATTTGGGAAGGTTGAAAAAGACTCCTCCCCCTCTCTTCTTCATTCCAGATCCTTCATAAAGATAGCCATGCTCTGTAACCACCTGGCTTCCTGACAGCATGCTCAGGTGAGCTGTATGTTAATGCCTCTGCACGGCATAACCCTCTTTATAGGTGGAGCACTGGTCCTATCACTTGTGTGATCAAAGGTCTGTCCCTCCTGTGTGGCGGTCCCCACACTGGTTATTAGGCAAGCCACCTCAGCCTTTCACTGCCTGCCCTTCACAATTTGTTCACTGGGATAAAGGCTATTTGTGGCTCAGTGCTGGAGTCCCAACCCCAGACCTCCACTGGGGCTCATGAGTGGTGAGGATCCCCATATACAGGTTGTGTGTGACCTTGGGCAAGTTACTTAACCACTCTGGGCCTCACTTTCTTTATCTCTAAAATGGGAAAAATAATGATAGCACAGCTGAAGCTTGATGTGAAGTATCACTCATTGAACAGATGTTTATTGAACAAGTACTATGTGCCTTGAAGGCGCTGAAGATTCCCTGGTGAAAGGGGCCAGGTGTATTTCCTGCTGACATGCTGCTGGCCTTTCAGTGATCAGGAAGACAAAAAAAATGAGTAATGTTTTCAAAAGAGTTTCAGAAAGTCTTTGAAGAAAATGAAACCGAGGGCTAAGATAACCTGTACTCCAGGTGGCTAGAAGAGGAAATTTAGGGCTATCTAGTCACAGTGGTCAGGATCTGGGAGGCCTCTCTGAGGAGATGACAATGGAGTAGAGAGCTGGCAAAGAAGGGGTGGAGCCATCAGGAGTTCTGGGGCAGGGTGGGGTGTGCGGGACATTCCAGGCTGCAGCCACAGCAGGGGCAAAGGCCTTGAGGCTCTATGAAGTTCAGTGCACCCTGGTGTGATCAGGACTATGGTGAGCTCAGGCTAGCCTAGTGGGACAAGGGTGAGAAGACCAGGAGGGTCTGATGGGTGGGTCAGGAAGTGGGCCTTTATGCCCTGGAGAGGACACAGCTAGAAGGCTTCAGCCAGGAGCCTACCAGTGAGTGAGGACTCTGGCTGCTGAGAGCAGAGTGGATCCAGGAAGCCCAGCTTCTAACTGGCAGGTGTAGGCATTCTGCGACCACCGTACCCTGCCTGGGGGGATCACAAGACTACCAGGATTGAGCACCCAGAACCCCACACCCGCTGAGCCCGCTAATCTCTTCCCTTATCCTGACACCCCAAACAGTGACTCATGTAATAAGACAGTCAACAGCTGATGTACTTGGGTTAAAATTATGCAAACTGCATGTGATATTAAAAATCCAAGGAGCATATATTTCCAGCATAGGGAATGCCAAAATGTAGCTGTTTTATTTAAGGAATTATTTGGCTGGTGTGAACGGATGTTTATCTGGGCTTTTGCTTGGGTGGGAGTGGGGAGGGGCAAATAGGTACACTGGTTTCTAAAAATAGGGGGATCTTCAGTCTGTTTTCATCTGGTGGATCCTGAAATATCACCCACTCCCCGACTTTGCCACTCTGCCTGGGGTAGGAGGTCAGAGCAGATTCACAGAGATCTGGTGGATGAGCTGGATGTGGGGAAGGCTCTAGCACTACAGAGGCCCTCCCTGGGGCAAGTATATGCCTGGGGCCTCTGGGGTCCAATAACAGGCTTGAATCTAACTCAGGTTTCCTTCTTAACATGTATGGGGCCTGGCTCAAGTGACTGCTTCTCCTTCTAGAAGACTGAACGGTCACATCCACCTTGAGGGCTGTTGAGTGGCTGGAAGTATGGACCCTCTAGCTGGGATCTGCCCTGTGAGCAGGAGCCGCACCCCCCCCCCGCCCCAGGAACTTCCCTCACGTGGGGATAAGGCCCTCAGACCCTGACTGCCCTTGGCCAGTGGCCAGAACTGGACCAGAGGGAGAGGGAGGCACTCACAACTCTCAGAGCCCATGATGGGTCCATTTTGCCCATGGGCACTTCAGCCTCTGCATTTCAGCTGAGTCTGGCCCTTCACCAAGCCCTCCACAGACCTCTCCTGAGCCTCCTGCCAGCCTGCACTCTGCATACACCTGTCTGCTTAGGCTTTCTTTCCAACCATTCAGTCACTCACACTCAGCAACGACCCTTGGACCCTTTCCCAGGCCTGGTTGGTTCAAGCTCTCACTTAATAGCCTGCCCTATCAGGAGGCCCAGGCCACAGGGGCTTTGCCCCCTCAATCTCTGAAGAGGGCGAGGACCCCAGCTGGGTGGGCCACTCTGACAAAGTGGCATTGGGTCAGAGGGAAGCCTGGTCTTGGAGGCCTGCTACCAGGGTCCAGCTTGGGGCAGCCTGGAGACAGGGCAGCCAGACCTCTGGAGGGAACTGGTGAGGAACCCTCACCCCAATCTTCTTTGAGGGTGGATTTCAATCTGTTGTTATGGTGATGCTTGCTAGGAGTCCTGTTCAGCTGAGAAACCTTGGGGTCAAGGGTTTTGGGGTTGAAAGACACAGGGAAAGTCTTCTGGCTTGACCGCTCAACTCTTAGGTGGTCCGGAATGAGTTTCTTTTCTAAGCCACCCTTTCCTCAGAGCAGAACTGTATCATTTGTAGAGGCAGGGGGTGACCTCCCAGCTCATGCCCTAGCTGTGTGAAATGCCTGTGCACGCTTCCTCCAACCGCCAACCTTCCTGCCTCCCTCATCCTGATAGGACATTACACGTCTGGTTTCTGGACTGTCTCATTCACTAGCCTGGACCTTCCTTAGGGCAGGGACCTCAGCTATCTCTGACTGCATGTGTTTGGGGATGGGGGTGGGGGTAACTCAGAGTATACTTACCTCCCCTTATCGGAACATATCCAACTCCTTCAGCTTGGATGAAAGAGGGATAGAAGAAGGGAATTCATTCTGCAGGAGAACTTGAGTCCTGGCATCAATAGTCTCAGGTTGATACCACTCTTAGTCTCATTTCAGTAAAGAAGAAATAATGTCCAGAGAGGTAGAGAAATTGTTTGAAGTCACACAGCAGTGGCAGGGCAGGGATGAACACCCTAACTGACTGACTCCGGAGCCCTGGCTATTTTCTCTCAGGGAAAATTTGGTAAGAGGAAACAAGCTGGCTAGAATACAGCAAACAGGGTGCAGTATAGACTGGAGGAGAGCACAATTCCAACTTTGATATGATTTGAATTTATTGTATATATATATGTATGTATAAATAACCTCTGTCTTTTGTACTGAGAATTTTCTGGAGATGTGAAGGATAGAAATGTCCCCAGCGGTCTCTGGGGCTAGGTGGCAGGACAGCCTTCCACTTCCCTCCCCTGTCTCCCATCTGGTGAGCACAGGGCCATGGTTGCTGGGAGACCCTGGCATAGTGGGAATGGGAGCTGGTGGCAGATGGGTGGGCACAAGGCCTTTTCAAGGCAGCTGCCATAAAAGGGGCTCCATTTTGTTGTGTCCTTTCAAGAACTGTGGCCACATATGATGGGAGAGCCAGGGAAGCCCCCTTTTTGCTTTTTTTTTTTTTCATCACCTGATGAATCACCTGTTCCTCTGAAGGCCTTCAGCCTCTCTCCTTTTCCTCCTGCCGGTTTCCTCCTACCCAGCCTCCCCTCTCTCTAGCTTTTTCCTGCTCTTCCTCATCCTGGTCCCCTGGTGACTCTTGGAAAAACTAGGCACTCACTCTTTCTGCTCCCCACGGCCTTCCCAGCACAGTCTGGCCTTCCCCCAGCCTCCAGCATACCCTCCCACCCCCTCTGTCTTGCTTATCTCCCTGTCAGTCTACTCACAATACTCGGGAAGACAGGGGGCTTCAAATGTTAGGCTCACATAGCCCTTGGATAAAAAAATGAAGACTACAAATGCATGCCACCATATTCAGTTGGCAGTTAAATGTTTTTATCATAAATGTAAATAGTTGCACAGGACATTATTTCCAGCAGGCTGTGTACTGAGTATGTGCAGCTGAAATAAATCCCTGCAAAACCCTGGAGCTGGGACTTCTGCTCACTCACTTCCTGAAAACCCCACCATAGAAATGAAACAGCAAAGCCAATCTCTCTGCCAAACATGCAGTCAGGTGGGGCCTACTTTCAGTCAGAAAGGGATGAGTTGCTTTTCCAAACGAGAAACACGCTAATGCACATCTCTGCGGCAACTCTCTCCTCTGAATGCTATTTCTAAGTTAAAGGTGGTGCCCAGATAACGCCTGTGGCTGATGCCATCTTGCTTTCCTGTCCCAGGGGTGTTTTGAGCTGGACTCTCAAGGAGCTGGACTCTCTCAAACTTCCTTCCCTTTGGCATCCTTCATTTTTATTAACAATTAACTTTTTATCGTGAAATATAATACACGCAAACAAGGCCATTGTGTGTGGCTAACATACATCCAAGCTAAAATGCACAGCTTGATAATTTACCAAAAAGCAAAATCCAGGTGAAGAATTAGAACATTTTTAGCTCTTCGGAATTACTCCCCTGCTCCTACCAAGGGGTACCCCTCCCTCCTATTCTGAGGTGACTTGTATACGAATTTTACTGGTCTTTCTTCACAAGCTATCACCCACACATGCGTAGTTCGAATATCACATAGTGGACTCAGGTAGTTTGCACTCACTGGTGCCTGGCTTTTCTCACAGAACATTGTGCTGTGAGTCATCTGGATCACTGCATGGACAGCTGTGCTGTGTTCATGCTCGTGGCCTAAAGTACCCCCTTGAATGAGTAGATCCCACTTCATCTATCCATTGTATTGTTGATGGGCATTTGGTTGTCCTCAGTTTAGGGTTGTTTGGAATCAAACTGCTGTAAGCATTCCTGAGCAGGTCTCAAGGTTCATAGAAATCTACATTTCTGAAAAATTTTTGTGGGATCATGGAGGTCGATGAATATTTCTCCATAGATAATGCCAAATCGTTTTTCTAAAGCCGTTGTACCACTTTCATGCCCTTCTACATCCTGTAAGTGTTCCTGTGACTCCGCATCCTCGCCAATTCTCAATACAGTTAAAATTTAAGATGTTAGTCAACGTGGCTGAGGTAACACTGAGACATTATCTCATTGAGACTTATTTTCATTGCTATTTTAATTTCACATTTCCTAGTGATTGATGAGCACAGCACTTATTAATAAGCTTTTGACTATTGGGAATAGTCTCACTGCAAAAGGTCTGTTATTTTTTTCCATTTTAATAAAAAGGTGCTGGTCTTTTAATACCAACTTGTTGTGGTGGTGATAACTGTGGAAAGAAGACCTCTGTTCCCACTCTATAACTTGACTTCTTATTCTCTAATCTCTTTGGACACTAAGAATGTTAAGCTTTAATAATGTCAGTTTTTTCAAGGTTCTTTTTGTGGTCAGTACTTTTTGTGTCTGGTTAAATATTCTTTTTACCACACTGATGCCATAAAGATATTTTCTTACGTTATTTTATAGATGTTTTACTATTTTCCCTTTAGCATTTAGATCTATAATAACTGATAGTGATGATATGAATGGTGTGAGATAGGGATCAGGTTTCTTCATTTTTTCTTCTATATAAATATCCAATTGACATAGCACCGGTCACTGAAAAGATTGTCCTTTTCCTCCACTGCAGCCCCCCCCACATTTATTATCAAACAGATGTCCATATATATATCTGACATGTCTCTTCTATTCCTTTGTAACAATACCAATAAAGAAATTTCTTCCATTTTGTTCTTTTTTCAAAATAATGTTTTTTAAAACATTTTTTCAAAGATTTATTTGTGCATACAGAACTTGGGTAGAGGCCAGAGGTGCAGGGGTGGTGAAAGAATTCACCAGAGACAGAGTGGGGAGTAGAACAGGCAGATCGTTGAAGTACACTGCTGAGGGGAGCAGCGGGCGGCGGGTCAGGAGAGGTCTGCCACGCCATATGGATCACCTCCAGGGCATGTGGGGAATTGAACTCATGCAGAAGTGGCTTTAGCTTCTTAGTGCAGTGCTTTAACCCGCTGTGCCACTAGGGAGGGCCCAATAATATATTTTTTTTAATGGCTATCTTTTCCCTTTGTGTTTCCACATAAATTTTAGACCTTGTTTTCCAAGTTGTACACACACACACACACACACACACACACACACACATTAAAGTTGTAGAGGTTGAATCTATAAATCAGTTTGCAGAAATTGGATTTCTTTAAGATATTGAATCTTCCAATTCATGAATATGCCATTTAGCTTAGCCTTTTTGGATCCCTGCTAATAATGTTTTGCCATTTTCTGAATATTATTTAGATAAACCAATTTTCTTGAGCTGATGAACAAGTGACAGTACAGGCAACACTCAGATACAACAAAATCTTAAAGACAACAGTGTTCCTAGAACATTTCTTAGTACTCCCAACCAGCTGAGCATCCAAGGCCTTCCAGCTGAGCCTGACATAGGCACAACCTCCGTACCACTTCCGCTGCACACTCAGGAACTGACCAGAGCTAGGGCTGAGCAAATAAGTCCAAACTGGACATTACCAATCATAGTCTCATCCCACAAGGCTGTTCGTTACTAGAAAATTGACCGCCCGATCCATGCCAACATGCTAAGGACAAATCAAGTCACATCTTAGTTCCCAGGTAAAACTCTCGTTTTGAAAAGAAATGTCTTAAGTTCTGTCTCATTAGAAAATTATATACACATGCTCACCAGGGGGTATTACAAAATGACCAACAGAAAGCAAAAGGAAAGAAAAGTTACCCATGTTCCTCTTACTCAGAGGTAACTAACTGGTGGTAACATTTTAATGCATTTCCTTTCACCCTGTTTCTGGACACATTTTGTATTGGTTTATTTTGTTTTTATAAGTTGGATATCACTATGAGTTTACAATTCTGTGTTTGGCCTTTCTCACTAAATATGAAAACATTAGCCTGCTCCCCCATGACTCTCAACTCTTTGGAAACATCTCAGCTGGGAGTTCTGTGGGGTCCCATTCAGTGATACCAGTTTACTATGTGTTACCTGGTGATGGGAGGTGTTTGATTTTACAGAGAGTACATTGGATGTCATCTCTGAGCACTTATTAGCTTTGTCTCCAAGATCATGGATCAGACCTAAAGGTTGTCAAGACCAGACTAAGAAGTGAATGCCAGACTCAAAGAGTATGAACAGAACCTCAAAAGCACAGTTCCTCGTGGTGTCTGTTTCTTCAGGACTGTCACCAGACACTCATTCAGGGTTCATGTCTATTCACTCACTGAGTCCTCACAACCCTTTTAGGAGTCTCTATTATTTGCATCACTTCCTAGAACTTGAGGCACCGAGAGGTGACTAGACCAAGGGCACAGGCAGTGAGTACCAAGCCGGAATGTGAACCCAGGCACTATAGCTCCAGGGACCCTATCCTTAACCACCCTGGGAAGATGGGAGCCACAGTTGATCCTCGGAGATGTGCCCATCTGCTTTTGTGGAATCCTTCTTCTCGGTCCAAGGAGCCTCTTCCCGCTGCAGCTGAGGGGTCAGTAAGATGCAGGAACCAACTGTAGACTTCCCAGGACAAACCTGAGCCCCCTCATGCAGTTGTGTGACTCTGGGAAAATCTTTGTTTCTTCATCAATGAGTTGGACAAAGAGATCATGAAAGGCATGTGCTCTGTGGACCAGAACCTAGATGCTGGGTTTCCATAGATGGCTCAGTTGTATGAGTTCTGGAGGTTGGGGAGGAAGGAGGCTCCCTCCTCACCCTGTTACCTGCCCCTGCTGATCCTGGATCCTAGTACTCTCCATCTCACCTTGATTAACTCATTCTTCTGGATAGCTGGGCTATATTGAGCAAGACTTCTGGTGTTTCCACAGAGGTGTTCCCTGGTGGTCCCCAGGCCTGGCACAGAACTAGTGCTTCAGAATGTCCATAATATAGTTTTAAATCACCTTCCCAAGATCTCACCCAGGAAGGGCCAGTGGTGGCAGAGCAAGCTGTGATCAGAAACTACTGGGGGGAGGTGGAAAAGGAAGAGGGCAATCATCCTACACCCTGATGGCACTCACTTATGTATTGTCCTTTTCCCCCAAGATATCAGCCTATCACCATTAACCTGAGACATAAGAGCAATCACAGGACAAATAGGGAAGTCAGGATTTAAACCCGACTTTGTGTGACCAAAGCCTACCTGGCCCTGTGCATCTGAAGGCAGGATTGTAACAGCAACAACCTGAATGCTACTGACCACCCATTCAAATCCCATGGGATTTCTACAACCACCCTGAAACTCTAACTTTTTTTGAAACAGAACTGAAGTACAGGCCAGAGGCTCAGGGGCGGTGAGAGGCTTCACCAGAAACACAGTGGGGAACAGAACAGGCAGATCGATGAAGTACACTGCTGAGGGGAGCAGCGGGCGGGTCAGGAGAGATCTGCCACGCCATGTGGTCACCTCCGAGGCAGGCAGGAATCGAACTCATGCGGAAGTGGCTTTAGCTTCTCAGTGCTGTGCTTTAACCCGCTGCGCCACCAGGGAGGGCCCTGAAACAATTTTTTAAAGACTTTTTTATTTATGCATACAAGAACTGGGGTATAGGCCAGACTTGCAGGGGCTGAGAGGATTCACCAGAGACAGATTGGGAAGCAGGACAGAATGGCTGACTGAAATACACTGCTCAGGGAGCAGTGGGCGAGACATAAGAGGTCTGCTGTGCCATATGGGTCACCTCCCTGGCTGGGGATTGAACCAGTGCTGCAGTGGCTGCACATAGCTTCATAGCACTATGCCTAAACCTTCCGTGCCACCAGGAAGGGCCCAAAACCCTAACTTCTTTTTTTTTTTTTAAAGATTTATTTATTTATTCGTACAGAACTGGGGTATAGGCCAGAGATGCAGAGGGTGAGAGGAGACAGAGCAGAGAGCAAAACAGCCAGATCGACGAAGTACATGGCTGAGGGGAGCAGTGGGCAGGTCAGGAGAGGTCTGCCTCGCCATGTGGTCACCTCCGGGGCAGGTAGGGATCAAACTCATGCAGAAGTGGCTTTAGCTTCTTTGTGCTGTGCTTTAACCCGCTGTGCCACCAGGGAGGGCCCAAAACCCTAACTTCTATGACTATTTACAGAGGACACTGAGTCCTGCCCAAGGCCCCTCACGGGTAAGTGCTGTAACCCCAGCGGACCCTGGCTGTTCAAGTCCTCTCTAGTATCTGGGCTCCTCCAGCCACACAGCACAGAAACTGTCCTTGAGCTGAGGAAGGACAGAACTTCTGGGCACAAGCAAGAAATCTCCAGCATAGGCTGGGGAGGCTCCTTAAATCCCTAACTAAGTGAGGGTTCAGTCCCATGGTGTAGAAGGCTAACAGAGCTCCCAGGCTTTCCCCTGCTGGGTCCCATAGAGGAAATGCCTACTCTGTGCCTGTTTCCATGCCAGACACTGGAGCAACAGAAGGAACACCCACTTGACCTCACTCTTCCCAGTAACCACTCTTCCTACAACCTGTTCTTTCCTCAGAGGAAGAGCCTGAACTCAGGGAGCTGTTTATCAGAGGCCATGTGGCCAAGAGAGGTGGCTGAAGGAGGGTAGAGTAGGGGTCTGAACCCAGGCCAGCATGACCCCAGGGGCCAAACCTGCTGTACCTGCTGTGACCATTCAGTTGCATCCTTCAACACCCCAACTTGCCCCACCCAGCTCTGCCTCTGTTCTCCCTCCTTTACCAGCCCTACTGGGCTCCTGGCAATGCCTCAACAAATGTAGCCAAACCTTGCTGTATCCCATAGATGTGCCTGGGAGAAAAGATGTACTCAAAACACACAGCCATTCTAACCTCAGGCAGTCTGGGCTGAACCACCTTCCTCGCCCACCCCTTTCCAGGCTGCTCCACAGTGCTACCCCCACCTGGTGGTCTACAGATGAGGAGCTCAGGGCTGGCAAATGACACGTTCAAGGTCCCCCACTGGGCAGTAGAGGGCGGGATGACCACAACGGCTAAGGGCTCAGAGCTGAGCTTTCCTCAGCAGCATCTCTTGCCAGAGCTGAAGGAAGCCCAGTGCCTGCCCCCCACCCTTGAGCGGAACTGAACCCATCCATGATAAAATGGCCTGGCTTTGGACAAATAGGGCTTAGCATGTTGAGGTCCAGGGCCCAAGCCCCAGCTGCCTATGACCCCAGTCTGACTCAAATGTTTGCCAATCAGGGGTCCCCCACGCAAGCTTCTGTTGCAACCACTTGGCTCTGGCACCTCTGTGCTTCCCTTAAAACTCAGGGTGGGGGCCTTCCCTGGTAGTGCGGCAGGTTAAAGCACAGCACTAAGAAGCTAAGCCACTTCCGCATGAGTTTGATCCTCAGCCCCAGTGGTGACCCACATGGCACAGCAGACCTCTCCTGACCCACCTACTGCTCCCCTCAGCAGTATACTTCAATGCTCTGCCTGTTCTGCTCCCCACTCTGTCTCTGGTGAATCCTCTCACCACGCTTGCATCTCTGGCCTGTACCCCAGATCTATATGCATAAATAAATAAATTCAAAAAAAAAAAAACTCAGGGTGGTGGTAGCCCCAGCAGAGGAGCTGAGTGTGCCTGGAAATCCTGTTTGGGAAAGGCACATTATTCACTGACTATACCCTCAAGCCATGTTATCACAGATTGACTGGTTTTCTTCAGCCCTGAGGCTTTCATAGGCTGTAGAGTATCTTAGCTCCTTCCCTTTGTTGGAGGAAAGATGAATGCCCCGACCCCAACCTGTGGCAGGGCTGCCTCTGTTGTATTTCAGGCAAATGTCAGCCCTTGGCCTTTCAGATGTCCCACATGGGACCCATCCATCTGGCCATGGTTGATGTGTCTCCAGGCAAACTCAAGAGGAGATTCTGCCAAGTGAGACTTTTCTTGGCATTGCTTATGAACTCTCCTTTGGAATGGGCTCCAGCAGCAAGTGTGTGTCTGCAAGGGGACAGGGCTAGGAAAGCTGGTGCCCGGGTGCTTTCCCTTTTTGCTTTGGCCACCAGGTAAAGTGTCACCAGATTCAGCACCTCATGGTTGAGTGCAGGAAGAGGAGCCAGAGAAATTCAAGACACCTTGATGCTCTGCTCACCTCTGAGCCACCTCGGACCAGCAGCCTCATCGTAGTGAGCCTGCTTTCCTCTCTGGAAAGGGGGAGACCGTAAGCCCTCTGAGTTCCACCTCCATCTGACCATGTGAGCTGGCATTCTTCTCTGTTTCTGCACTTCAGCTTTTTCTCCTGCACAAACGGGAATTATGCAAATAAGCATGCCAAGGATCGCTCAAAAGGCATGATCTAGTGCCTGCTATGTGTTTGGCCCTTTGTAGCCAAGAACTGAAAAATACTGCATTTGTGGGTGAAGACCCACTAGATTTGGAAAGTCAGGATTTCAGAGGCAGGATATGCTAGAAAGCTGAGTCGTACGGTAGCAATGTTAAAACCAAGCTTTGTGTCTGGACTGCAGTTTGGTTTCTCCACTCGAGGTACAGGGAGGAATCTGGCAAACACCCTTGCAATCACTGGAGGAAGGGGTCATTTCACCCAGGTGTCCACAGTGGGTACGAGCCCACTCCCAGCTCAGTGGGTGCCCTTTTTATAAGGTGCACCTGACTGCCTGTTGTGGCATGGGGCAGGGCATGCTGGGGCCCGCGCCAAGGGAGCAATGCCAGGGAGCCTGGCCAGGGCCCGCCCTCTACCCACTGCTCTGGAAGGCTAAGCCAGCACTACACAGTCAAGAGAGGCAGCCCCACCCTGGGGCCCTGCAGCCTAAGTACGGATCCTGGTGCCCGGGAAGGTGGCATAGTCTGTGCCATGTGGGGGTGCATGGGCGTAAAAGGCAGAAGAGGTTTTGACTAAAAGGTTCCTGCCCAGCTCCAGGCCTCCCTCACTTCTCACCCCCTGCTTCTGTTTACACACCTCCTGGAATAAGATCTCCAAGTCTTCTGAACCACCTGCCCTAAGTTTGTAGAGGGGTTTTATCTTGCTTCTCAGATGTGGTGCCCAGAATCAAAGCAACTTCTCCCAGAATAGTCTACTCAGTTTGCACCAGGACAGTAAGCCCCTCCACTTTTTTTCCTAAAGACCCAGATTTCTGTGAGTACATCCTTATTTTGTTTGTTTCTCTCCGGCCACGTCACTACTGATTATATCAGAGTCAATGGTTACTGTAACTAAAACTCATTTCTATACAATTCTTTCCTAATTCCGTCCTTTCCATTCTTCTCCCAGTTCAGAGAATGCATCTCTGTAGTCAGTTTATTCATAGATGCACTGAGTGCCTGTGTATGCCAGCCCTGTGCTGGCCACTGGGGATCCATAAATGATTAGAGGGTGGTCCTTCCCACAGAAGTCTTCCCAGCCACCAATAGAGAGGATGAAAGCGATTGCATCTACCCTAAGAGTATAATTGAGGCAATAATCGGATTTCTGTGTGTAATTATTAATTTTACTTCTGTAACATGGCAGGTGGCCACTGGACATTGTGTCCCTTCTGCAGGTACCACCCACACAGCATTGGGACACTTGGGGCTTCATTTGTTGCTGGTATGCATTTGGGATCTACAGAACATAGCATCTCTGAACCTGATCTTGAAAAGATGTCTTTACAACAGCCTTCCAGTAGTCACCCCTTTTATATTAACATTGACTTCTGGATGAGCCCTAAACTTAACAAAGATCCAAGGTGTATTGAACTATTGTACCTGCCAAAACAGGACTTTGTGTTTACAAATTAAGTAACAGAGAGAGTACCTATAAGAAAATCCTACTCAAATACAAGGCAGTTGTATGTTCAGACATATATGATAAGTCAGGGCTTTCTAGCAGTGAAGTTACACTGACCTTGAAGAATGAGACCCCTCTGGGATAGATCCCGCACCAAGGCAGAAGTCCTGGGAATGGGGTGAGGGAGGGACAGGACTCTCCTGGTGTCCCCCATTCATTCCCATGGCTTCAGGCTAGCTTAGCTTCCTACAATTGGGCGACCCCGGACACTTCTTTTCCACCTTCTGATCCTCAGTTTCCCTACTTGTGAAGTAGGGCGATAACATATTTCAGAAGATACAATATAATGGAGAATGGCAAACTGGGTTGGAATTCTGCACCTCCTGAGCCTCAATGTTCTGATTCATAAAATGGAACCTAGCAAGGGCAAGGGTTAGCTGGCTTCATTTCCCGCACTGAGGTCTGCGTTCCTGCACAGGAGAGCTGCGCACTAAATACTTGGGGTGGGGGAGGGGTGAATGAATGAGGAATGCCTGTTACTCCCTCTGCCAGAGACACTCTCGGGTTCTTCTCCAGCTGATTTCTTGTCCATCAGCTGGCGCTGACAGCCTTCAGATTCCCCTAAGTCCCCACCCCCTTACCCACCCTGATCTATTTTATTGTCTACCTGGCTTTGATCACTATATTATGGGATCTTAATTGCTTGCTATTTCTGTCTCCACCTTTAGCATACCTATCTAACTATAGGGCACCCATTACAGCCCTGGCACATACGTGACCAATAAATATTTTAATGGGTTCCCTTCTTCCAACCATTGGACACTTTCTAGGTTTCTCCTACTGGTAGGCACGTGGTCCTACCATCCTCAGCCGGGTCACCCGTCTGGACTGTCTTCAAGCCCTTTGAAGGGCTGTGTCCCCCCACACACCGGACCCCATAGACGTGCTCAGCCCAGGCGAGGGTATGTCCTCCAGTGGAAAGAGGCTGGCGCATAGTAGGCCCCCTCGGGGTGCTGGCATAAATGAAAGACAGGCCAGCAAGCTGATCAGCCTGGCACCCTGAGGGTACCCAGCTGCCCGGCGCGCCTTCCCGCCCCAGGAGCGGGAGGCTCCGCGGTTCCCTTCCTGCGGCCTGCTGCAAACTTTCAAAAGATGCGGCGGCAGCGTCCCCGCCCCTGCGCGCGCGGCTGGAGGCAGCGGGAGGCGGAGGCGGAGCCGGCGGGCCCGGCCGGTGGCTCCGCCTCCTCCTCCTGCCGCCGCCTCCCTCCCGGCACCCGCCCCAGCTGCCGCCCGCCGGCTCGCCCGTGCAGCCGCGATGCCCGGGAGCCCGACCCCGGCCCGGGTCCCGGGCCCACCCCGTAATTAAGCTTCCGTGCGCCCCGAGTGCGCCGCGGCCAACGCGACTCCAGACGCAGCGATGGGCAACACCGTTCACAGGACCCTGCCAGGTACGCCGGGGAGCCCTGCCCGGGAGGCAGACGCTGGGGTTCTCTTCTCCCCGAGGGACCCGCTGGGTGACTTCCGGAGAGCCACCCTCTCCCCCGTGAAGCCCTCGGCGCGCGGCGTGCTGGAGTCGCCGGTGTCTCTGGGACCCCGACTCCGCGAGCGCGGGGCTTTGCGCTTCGGGAGGGCGGGTACCGCGTCTCGGTTACCTTGGGGACCCCTTTCCGGGTCCTCCCGGCTTTGGTCAGATGCGCGAAGGGGTCGCTGGGGCGATGCCGTGCGCCCCCTCGCCTTTGTTCCAGTCGGAGAACTGATGAGTGAGCCTTAGGAACCCCGGGGGTTGACTGGAGCCGGGCTCCCTAGGGCTTCCGACGGCCAGAAGCGGCCGGCTTTGCTGGAACTGCAGTTGCTGAGAGTCGGTGGTGCTGACATGGGTTCCCCAGTTTCCAACCGCCCAGCGCCCCACGTTCATGCTGCCTGGTCTTGACCACGTTCCCACGCGGACCCCGGCTGCGCCCCCCTCTGGTATCCGCTCAACTGGGGTCTCTCCAGCCCCTGGGAGTTGCCATGGCAGAATGCATCGCCCCCTAGTTAACGCCACCTCAGGATTTCTGGAACCAGATAAGGAGATGCAAGTGGAGGGGGGTGGGGGGAGATGGGCTGGGGAAATACAGGCCTTAGTAGAAAATAACCTGGTGTTTGTGGGATCAGAACAGCTTGCAGCCGTATGCAAAGAAGCTTCACTGTTCGCAGTAGAGATGTATATTATTTAGGGTTTTACAAAGGAAAAAAATCCAAGCACAGAGGAGAAATGACTCACCCAAGGTCACACCGCTGTGGGGAGAACCTGGATTGGAACCGTTTGCAGGCCCTAATTTCCCCACTGCAAGTCTTTAGAAGAAGTCTGTTTTGTCTTAAGGCAGGGCGTTTGTAGCATCCTTTAAGCAGAAGGTGAAAGATCTGTGTGTGTTTAAAGTTCCAAAGCCACTCAAGTGTGGGATGAATTTTGCTGAGATTTTAGGAGAAAGGGACACATTCCCATATAGTCCTCCAGGCTTTATATCAAAAAATAAGAGTTTCTTCCCCGGGATGGGATTGAAGTGGAGGATGCTGTGCTCTGGATTCCCAGGGCTGGTTTGTGAAGAGGAGCCAATTCCATCTATTTTATAAGCCTGTGGGCAGTTTTCAGTCTACTGCACTCACCTCCAAATTCTCAGAGAGGTGAAGTCATCAGTAGAGGAGCACCAGCTAGTCTCAGGCAGAGGTGGGATTTGAACCCAGATCTGCTCAATGGAGGGTGGCTCCTCTGAACATGGCTATTGCTAGGGTGGGGGGGAATCCACCCACTCAGTCAGAAGTCCAGGGATGCTCTCCCAGGCACAGACACTGGTTGAGGCCTGGGCCCCTCTATAGGATTTTGTAATTAAGAAATGTTTATTTCTTCTAAAAAGTCATTCTGCCACTTGTGGGTCAGCCTTGGGATGGGCCAAGGGACGGAGAGGCCAGAGGCCAAATGGGCTAAATATAGATGGAGATTTATGTCATCCCCATCCCACTGGGAGCTTGCTCTGTGCACTGAGTCCCCTTGAACTGGGAGCTTGGGGTTAAGATTGGTTACCTGCTGCTGTAGCTAAGTGTAGAAAATTCAGCTCTCCACTCGGCCTGCAGGTTTCCTTAAGATTGAGGATGGTGACAGAACTGGAATCCCTGTTTGCTGATCCCCAGAATATGAAGGGCCATTTAATGTTTGTGACATTAGATTCTATAATTAGTTTCTCACACATACTGTTTCTTATATCTCTGTGCTAGTACGTGGTGCATTCCTTCCCCCCAACCTGAATTATCCTTTGTTATCTAGTCTGGCTTTCAAATGTCAGCCTGGCTGTCACCTCCTCCAGGAAGCCTTCCCTGACCAACCATGCCTAACCCCATTTTTGCTCTGCTACATGGATACTTTCTAAAGTGTCTGCTTGTTGTTTAACCACAATATATTGTCATCACCCCATTCTAAGACTCACTCTGGGGCTGCCTGAGGACAGGCCCAAAGATGTCTTGATCATCTTGTGTCTGTGGTTGCCCAGCCCTGAGCCTGGTGCCTGGCAAGTGCTCAAAGACTGGTGGTGGAGCTCACATGTTGTCTGAATCTTAGACTGAAAGAACACTTGGCTCAGACTTGCCCTGTAGAAATCCTTGTGCTGCCGTTCTCAGGAAAAGGACACATGCGTGGGGTTCCTTCTACGGGACTGGAAATAGAGAGCTGGCATTTGCTGAGCACCTGGATTCTGTGCCAGGCTTCCTGCATATGTGACTTCATTTACATGCCAAGCACGCTTCTCCTTACGGCTCCTGCACTTGCCGATCCCTCTGCCTGGAATATTCTTCTACCAGCCCTCCACCTGACCTCCCCCTTGCTTCCTCCAGGCCTCTGCCCCAATGTCATTCCTGCCATAGCCCTGCCCCCACCATGCCCTCTAGGTGTTTCTCTGCCATGGCCATCACCCTGCTCCTCCTGCTGCATGGGTAGTTAACTGTTTATTATCTCTCTCCCCAGGGAGGGCTTCCTCTGCTTTATTCACTACTGCACTGGGAGCAGTGGGAGGAAGTAGTAGAGGTTCAGCTAATAGCTGCTGAATGAACAAATTAATTCTCGAAACAGCCCTGCAAGGTAGGGCTCATTCTCCAGATGAGTAAACCTAGGCTCAGAGAGATGTGATGACTGCTCCCAGCTCCCAGCTTCTCAGTTGGCTGAACTAGCATTGAAATGCAGGTTTATTTAGCTCCAAAGTCCTACGTTCTTCCACTGACCTGCAGAATAAAAATCTGTGCATCAAGTAACATCTAAGGCTTCCTGGAGGAGGAGGCTACATATGACATGTTATTGTATACAATAAAAAAGTGTCAAAGAAAGGGGACAGGCTTTATGATTGATTTCTGGGAAGCCATGTGGCAGCCTAGCAAAGGGCATCCTCAAATTCAGAGGGTAAACAGAAGTGGACAGTTGTCCCTAGAGTCCCTATGTTACAGGGCACCCCAATGTAAATTGGGTTGCCCGTCTGTGGGTCTTCACCCACGCGCTTGCGATTCAATCGTATTATGGACACACTCAAAAAGGTCAAATAATGGATTTATTTATAAGGAGAAAGGTAAAGGAATAACTCAGGGAATGAGGGAGAGAAATACAAGTTAACTAGAATGTCCTACCAGTTCTGCTGACTTGGACTCCACCAGCATGCTGAAAACCAAACCCATCGAGAGCCAAAACGATCAGGCCAAGAGACCCCCAGAACCCACATGTCCGGTTTTATCCCAACCTGGCTGCTCAGCTCCACCCTCACATCCCCGTGCTTCTCCTTGGTACTGATGGGATTTGGACTTCCAGCATCTGGAGTGGGGGCGGAGTCCATGAAACCTGTACCTGTTACACCTAGAGAACTTTATTTGTTAAGCTCCTATGCATTTGCATTCTAATTGCATTTCAATCCTGCCATTTGGTAGCTGAGAAGAGTGAGGCAGAGAGATCAAATTCTTGCCCAGACACAGTTAGGCTTTAGCAAAGTTGGGTTTAGAAGAGTCAGGTCTGTCTCATGTCTAATACTACCCCTTCCTTCTATTGAACTTCATAGCCTTGGGTTCTGAAGCTGTCCTTTGAGGGGGGAAGGGGGGGAAGGTGTGTAAACAGATGGAGGTAGGAGAGGGTAAACTTCCAGGGTGGAGGGAGTGGATGGATGGCGGGTCCTCCAAGAGGAATTCTTTCAGTCCCTCCCTCAGCACGCACTTCTGGAGCTCACCATAGATCTGGTTGGAGAGGAAGCTCAATTCAAACCACACGATGGGTTTAATCATTAAGTTGATCCACACTTGACCCCGTCATCCGCCGTTTTCAGTGTGAGTTCAGTCATCGGGCATTTGGAGCGAGGGAAGTATGTTGGCCCTGCCAACTTATTTCAAATCCTTATACCAACTCTGTGTGTGTGTGTGGGGGGGGGCGCTGTATGTGTCCCCAGTTTTACAGGGAGACAAGTGGAGGCTCAGGAGATGAAAGACTTGGAGACTCCGGGTGAGACAGGTTTTCTAACCCCATGGGCAGTCTGCTCCCAGATAGGGGCTTGGGGGTGCCAGCCCCCCACTGCCCCAGTGACGCCTGCTGCCCTCTGGCTGGTGATGTTCCCCGGCCTGCCCAGCAGAACCATTTCGCCCATCCTGCACTTGCACAGCCCCTTGGCAGGCAGTAGTGCCCGTTCTCACTGTCCTTATAGCCATTGCCATGCTGACCCAGTGACAACATTCCTCAACTTTTGCACCTTCTTTCTCCTTTCCCCAGTCACAATGTAAAGTCAGGCTGGGCTTTATCTCACTCTATATGCCTCCCTCCCACGTGGTCATTAAGAACCACTTTTATAGCCTCAGGGTTGAGCAAGCCTCTCAGAGTGATAGTCCTTTCCTCTGGCAGCCCTGAAACTTGCCAGGCTGTCAACACCAGGTCAGGGCCTGACCAGTCAGGGCTCCATGGTGACTCCTGCAAGGATG
>NW_004567109.1:59114276-59123979 GCF_000260355.1 Condylura cristata
CTCTGGGGCTATAGGGAAAGAGAAGGCTTCCTGGAGGAGGAGGCAGCATATGAAAGGAAGTCAAAGAAATGTCTGTCTCCCCTGTTGTCACCTACCTGCCTTTAGGGTTGTCTCTGGCAGTCATCTCAAGGCCACCCTGGGTTTAGCTTAAGTGTTGGGCTCCAGGCTGGAGTGACCTGGGGTTGGCTCTGTTCTTTCCTGCCTTCCTGCATATCTTCAGGGCACCTGTTGTGGTTCAGGCCCAGGGGTCCAGCTGTGAATGAGGTCAATAACCACTGGCAGCTCTTGCCCAGTTTACCTATGGTGGAAGAGGAATAGAAATTTCTAATAAAATGGAATGAGTAAGGGGCCATATCACTGGTAAGCAGGAGGTGCCATTGCCCTGGGTGACAGAGAGGGAGAGGAATAGAAATTTCTAATAAAATGGAATGAGTAAGGGGCCATATCACTGGTAAGCAGGAGGTGCCATTGCCCTGGGTGACAGAGAGGGAGAGGAATAGAAATTTCTAATAAAATGGAATGAGTAAGGGGCCATATCACTGGTAAGCAGGAGGTGCCATTGCCCTGGGTGACAGAGAGGGAGAAGTCAGGGCTCAGGGGCCTGGTGCCAGTTAAGTGGGCTATCTCTGTGGGTGGTGTGGTCAGTTTTTTGTTTGTTTGTTTGTTTTTAAAGATTTATCTTTCTCTGCATACAGATCTGGGGTGCAGGCCAGAGGTACAGGGGTAGTGAGAGGATCCATCAGAGACAGATTGGGGAGCAGAGCAGGCAGATTGACTAAGTACACTGCAGAGGGGAGCAGTGGGCAGATAGGAGAGGTCTGCTGCGCCATGTGGGTCACCCCTGCGCCATGTGGGGGATCGAACTCGTACTGACGCGGCTGTGGCTAGCCTACAGGGCTGTGTCCCAACCTGTTGCACAGCCAGTGAGGATCCCTCATGTAGTAAGAATACACATTTTCATGTCAGTTGTGTGCATACTCGTGTGTGGGGCCTGGGGGTGAGGTGATGGTGTTGCTCTCCAAGGGTCATGGTGACTAAGAGCTGTGAGAAGACTGCTCCCAGTTGCCAGCAGCAGAAGGCTGGTGTCTGGGTCTAGAACATGCGCCTGAGTTCAAATCTCAGTGTAGCCATGTCTCCATTGAATGGCCTTGGACAAGTTTCTTCCCTCACTACACTTCAGTTTCCTCACTGAGCTGGAGGATAGGGGTGGTTCCCTCCCTGTTGGCCTGTTGGTGGTGCTGGTAGTAATAAAGTCAAGTTGAATTCAGCAGATGTCTTTAGCACAAAGCCCCAGGCGCTTACTGTTATGGTCACTGTTGCCTCCACCCGGGAGAGGCCTCAGGCCTGCCCCTGGGGTCCCTGGACAGGGCTGGCAGGTACTTGTCATTTCCTGCCTTGAAAGCCCTGCCCAGGTGACTGGAGACCCTGAATTGGGAAGAATCCCTTTCATGTGCACAGACAGCAATTCCCAAGTGTTCCTTGAGCTCCTGCTAGGCCACCTGATTTCTGATGAGAAGAATCTGCCTTGCATGCTACAGTTTTCATTTGTTCTTCAAATCTCCAGGCCCAACTCTGGGCTGGACTTGAGGTTCTTGAACTTGGGGACTCAAGTTCTAGCAGATGAGACCAACAAGGTCAGGACAGTTATAGCAATTGTGAGAAGCAGAGCTCAAGAAAACTTGAGAGCCCAGAGGAAGAGGCAGGAAGGCTTCTTGGAGGAGGTGCTACCCAGCTGAGGCCAGAGAGCAGAGAGATTAGCCAGGAGATAGGAAGAGACCAGCTTTTAAGATAGGGGTTAGAGGCACAGGCACCAGGGGTGTTTGGGGAGCTTTGGTGTTCTGGGGTGGAGGTGGGGGAGCAGTGCAAGCATGGTGGTATGTGAGGTCAGTGCAATGGGCAGAGAGGAGGCTAGCCGAAGAGGGGTTTCTTGCAGGCCAGCCAGCTGCCTGGAGGCTTTGATTTTCCTGTCTCAGGCTCCCCACCGGGATGATGCGCTGCTGTGCCAGCAGGGAGGCAGCATTTTCGCTGGGCCTGGCCACTAAGATGGCTCAGAACAGGCTGTTTAATCTTCCCCACGGACAAGAAGAGTCAGCTTGGTCCTCTTTTTGGACGAAAGGGCTCTCTGTACTTAGTGTTGCTCTATGGGGGCTTAAAATAGAAGCCCAGAAACCAGGCATGTGGTTAGAGCTTAAAACAGAGGGAAGAGGGAGGAGGCCAGGGTCAACCCTGCAGTACTGAGCACTCATCTGGGTGGTGCAGCTGCAGGGTCAGAGCTTCAACATGCTTGCCCTGTGCCAGGCCCTTCCTCTCATTTCAGTCCATCAAAGCCAGCCTTCCAGAAATAGTCTCCCATTTCACAGATGAGGAAACTGAGCTCAGCAGGATAAGAGACCTGCTTTGGGGTAGGCAGCCAGAAGTGGCAGAGTAGAATTGATCCCGGGCCTCCCTGGCTCCCAACTCCTTTTGGAACTCCATTACCCCTCATCCTGAGCTCCTGACCCTTGCACCCCAGTTCCTGTTCCCACAGGTATACCTTCTTCCCTGTTTTGTCCTGCAAAGGTGAATTAATTCGGTCCACAGCAGCCAAAATGAGCATGCCCCTAGTAAAGATCCATCCCCTACTCCTAACCCACCCTGCCTCACCCAGGCCTGCAAACTAAGTAAAACAATGGAATCTTACCCTGGAAAAGGGATGAACTTGAACTCTGCGCCCCATCCTCCTGCCCAATTAGGGCTCAGGCTTCGAATGGATGGGCCTGGTAAAAATCAGCTCACAGTCAGCTCCCCTACCCCATTGAAGGCACCACACAGTGCACCCCACCTTTTCCCCTAGCCCTCCCAGAGCTCCAGGCAGAGCCCACCAGTCATCTGGAAAGGACACAGAACAGGTGAGAGACCATTGTGGTCCGGCACCCAGACTTTCCTGCAAGGAGAAAGTCTTTTCTGCCCCTGCTGTGTCATTATAAGCAGAGCTGCTAACAGCTCCCACTGGGGTCCTTCAGCCCTGGATCTGATTCTTGGCTCTGCCCCATAGGAGTCGGCCAGATTCACCTCTCTAAGCTTCGACTCCCTTTTCTGCAGAAAGCGGAAAATGATGTTACCTCTCAGGCATGCAAAGCGTCTGACAGATAGTAAATGCTCACACGAGGCACCTGTTATGATTATATATTCACTGAGCAGACAAGCTCCTGCTTAGAGCTGAACCCAGTGCCCCCAAGAGAGACAAGACACAAAAGAATAATAACAACCACTAAGTTGTTTCAGGCCGTGGGTCTGTTCTAAGCAGGTACCTGTATTTAACCCTCAGGACAAGCTCTCAGAGGCAGCTACTATTATCATTCCCACATAACTGTAGAGAAGCCCGATGGAGGCACAGAGAGGGAAAGGAACTTGCCAAAGGTAAACAGCTCCCGCTGGAAGGAAGGGGTGTTGGTGTGGGATGGATGACTGCCGGGTCTGGGTGAGAGGCTCAGAAGGGTACATTTCACATTTTCCCATGATTGTATTGAACAGAAATCTGTAAACATCTAGAAATCCTGGCAGATCTATTTTTAGTTGCTCCCCCACCCCTTTATTTTTGTCTCACCCCCTGCTGCTTGCTAAGCGTGACAGAATAGGAGGCCTGTGAGCTCACTGTGGGGCCCCCGCAGATTCCCCAAGGCCTGATGTGCAGCTCTTGGGACAGCTAATGTCCCAGGAGCTCTCTGGACAGTGAAGCAAGGGACATGTCATTCCAAGGAGTGCAGGGAGTCCCCAGCAACGCAGCCGAGGGCCCCTGGAGCCCGAGAGCTGTCTGCAGACCCAAGGCCAGGGAGCAGACTTGATGGGGAAGGGCATTATGGATAAATGCGGTCCTGATCAGTGCGTGGACATCCTCTAGAGGCAGATTTCATCTGAGTCTCAGGAAGAACTTCCTACCTGTGGCATTTGTCTAGAATGGAATGAGAGACAGGGGAGGGCAGTGAGGAAGTGCCCAACGCTGGTGTTGTCAACTGGGACCTGACATGGACATTGTAGAGGCAGCCAGAATGCCAGATGGGCTCGAGATAACTTGACCTTTAAGAAACTTTGTGGTCCAGGAGTCTTTTTTTTTCTTTTTTTTAAAGATTTTACTTATTTGTGTATACAGAACTGGGTACAGGCCAGAGGTGCAGGGGTGGTGAGAGGATTCACCAGAGACAGAGCGAGGAGCAGGACAGGCAGATCTAGGAAGCACACTGCTGAGGGGCGCAGTGGGCAGGTCAGGAGAGGTCTGCTGCCATGCGGATCTCCTCTGGGGCAGGCAGGGATCGAACTCATGCGGAAGTGGCTTTAGCTTCTTTTAGTGCTGTGCTTTAACCTGCTGCGCCACCAGGGAGGGCCTGTGGTCCAGGAGTCTTAGGGGGAGTGTTAACCCCGTTCTGAACACAAGCCCCTTTATAATCTGTCACTGACGTAATCCTCCTGCCAGTTTGGCAAGTTGGAAGCTTTTAGCCCTGTTTTATGGATGGGGAAACTGAGGCACTGAACGATGAATCCACTTGGCAAATTAGGTCTATTCCCTACCCCCTCCAATACCCTCCCCCATAACCACCCGGCCTCAGCACTTTTTTCAGACTCAGTGGTAGATACTTCTGAGCTGGGTTTACAACTGTTGACCGTGGGTGATAGTCCCAGTTCACTGTCACCCTTCTTTCCTTTCATTCTTCTAACTGGGATCTGGGGCAGCTCAGAGCTGGCCTTTTGCCTCACTCTGGGCAATGGGGGAAAGTTCTGTAATGAGTCAGCCATTTGGGGAAACAAGCCTGGTGGGATGTCTGGGGCAGGGCTGACTGGCACTCGGCAGAATGCCCATAGCTATTAAGCAGCGTATTCTGTTTACATCTTCAACATTACACACTGTTTCTACCACGGTTTTATTCCGTGGCACGTGTTTTCTTTTCTTTTCTCCCAAGGATGATAGATTTATGAGCTGGGTGGGCGCACACATAACCCACGTCGCTAAAGGCCTGCTCGGTAACTTTCCACTGCACAGGAGCGGATATCCACTCCCCAGAAGGACTTCCCAGACCTCCAAGGTTCTGGGTGGTTTAAGGGCAAGAGATCAGAGGATGGAATGTCCGTGTGTCCGGGATGGCACAGAACCTCATCCCTGTCACAGGTCACCCAGAGGCTCTGTTCCCAGGATCCAGCGTGCTCAGAGCCCCCACATCCCACCTCCACTTGGCAGATAGGGACACTGAGGGCCAGAGCCTTGTGCAAGTCATACCCTGACTACAGATGGGGTCTTTGGCCGGAGCCCCAAGAAGTGGTGCAAAGCGAGTCTTGAGTTCAAAGCTCAGCTCTACTCTTAAGCTGTGTGACCTTGGGCAGGTCATTTTCTCCCTCTGAATCTTCATTTCCTCATCTATAGGATGGAGATGGGCATGGTACCTCCATCATGGGGTTGTGATGAGGAATAAATTGGAGGGTCCATGAGAATTTTGAGCCCAATACAAGGCAGGCATTCAGCAAGTGGCCATTGAGGACAAGGAATCCGTGTTCTGGGTGGGGATAGGGAACAGCAGTGCCAGAATGCTGTGTGGCACCTCCCAAGTCCTTGAGTTGAATCCTACCCAGCTGTTTACTGCACCCTGGCTTTGGGCCAGCCCCTTCCTGTCTGGGTCCAATGTCCTCTGTGAAATGGGTCCATGGAGTTAATAGAGTGGCATCAGCGAGCCAGTGACTCCAGATCATAGGCGCTTAACATATATGGTACGGAGCGTCGTATCAGGACTCCAGAGTTAGTCTTTCCAACACTCCAACACTTCTTCCCTCCAGGTTTGGGGGCAGAAGTCCGGGCAAACTTCTTGAAGCATTCTCTGTGTATCTGTGCTTTCCTGCTCTTAGAAGCCCTTGGGCATTGGGGGGGGGGGGGGGGTTCCAGCATGATGGATGAGAGAGAAGGAGAGTAGCCAAACCTTCAGAGAAGAAAGCAGCTAAAGAGGTTCCCTTTAGTGTCACTTCTCTGTGGATCTCAGAGCCAAACACAGCAGGGTAGAAAATAGCATGAGCTGTGGACCTACTGTGTGACAGGCACTGTGCTCTGCTCCTTCCCTCCAGGGATGACCTACACTTTGCGCCAGACAACTGTAGCTCTTCACAGTTGAGCTTTGGGAGACAGACTGTTATGGGTGCAAGTGCCAACTCCACCTTCCTGGCTTTGTGGCCTTGGGCCCCTCTCCCAGGCTCCCTGAGCCTCCTCTTCCTCACCAGTAGGGGGTCTGGCAGCCGTCACCTTTGCTGTCACCTTTGCTAGCACTGTTCAGAGGATCACAGGAGACCTGGCAGGTAGAGAGAGGGCCGGTTGCCCCAGGAGATCTGCTGCTCCCATCACACCCCATCTAATTCCTTTTTCAGACTTTGGGGACCTGGGACAGTGGGGCTCCTTCCTTCCTTGTGCCTCACTGCAGTCACCTGCTTTCCTTTTTTAGATGCTGCTTTCATTTTCATCTCAAGTTCCACCAAACTGTGGCTTTTGAGTAGCTCAGAACTTGCTGGATGACATCTATCCCCACCCTACCCTCTATTGCCCCCACCATGCCAGGTTACAGCTTACCCCCTTTGCCAGAAGGTGGCTTAAGTTACTTATATGTAGTTTAGTTTCTCTGCAGGTTGAGGGTAAGTGAGAGACCTTGGATGGAGACACATAAAACAAGCAGGGTGTAGCTTTCAAGGTTGTGGGGCCAATTTTGAAATAGGCACTGCCCTTAGTCTGGGAAGCCTGTGGCAAGGATGATTACCTCTCTGGGCCTCAGTTTCCCCATTTGGAAGCCACCTGGTAGGGTGTGGCCATGAGGTGAGGCAGAGTGGGTGCACACGGCTAGCATCTGACAATTACTCGGTATGCCAAAGAGGTGACTGCCCATTCTCTGTCCAGCAAGTAAGTGCCCGGCTGTTGGGCTTCCAGAGAATGTGTCCTCAACTCCACAGACCACAGTAGTGTCATTTAAGGAGAGGGCCTCCTCCAGAGCTGCTGGAGGAGGACTGGTGGATCTGTTGTTCTGAAAAGCCTAGACAGCCCCACAGGTACCCACCTGGGATGGAGGTTAGTGAGAAGCCAGGGTACCACCTGGCTGTCCTCAGGGCAAAGAAAAGTTGAAAGCTGGCAGGCTTGGCCAGCTAATCAGCAGGCAGCTGTCAGGGGCTGCCTGGAAGAGAAGCAGGTGCCAAGGGCAAGACCATGCCAGCCGTTGGAAGCAACATTCAAAACCTTGACTGTTTTTCTCACTCCCACTATGCCAGATCATTTTGATAGACAGGGAAGAGAGAAAGGGACAGTTTCTATGGGAAGATTTGAGACTTGAATCAAATTCTTCAGAGTGGTGGATCCTCAGGGGTTCCTTTTCTGCTCCAAATATTTCAGTGGTTCCCAGAACTTTCTTGAGGACCATAACCTTCTCTACACTACGTTTAAGACCTTTTATGATGTAGCCTCTGACTCTCTCCACACACTCCCCTCTTCCTTCTGTCCTACATGAACTTCTTGGCATTCCCCAAGTGAACTCAGCTTTTCTGACCTCCAGGCCTTTACCATGTGCTGTTGACTTCTGTCTGAAACACTTGCCCCATCCTTTATCATTCTCTGAGCCACTTATTCCTCAGTCTGCAGAATGGCACCTCTAAGAAACATCTCTGGCCTGTAACCCTCCCTGTCAACCACCCTGTGCAGTCATGCTGTCTGCAGTCATGTATCCCCTGCTGGTCTCTCACTCGGCTCTAAGGGGAAGGGATTGTGTGTGACATGTGGGCACACATGTCCCTGCAGCCAGCAGGCCCTGGCATCGAGTGGATGTTGGATGGAGGAGGAAATGATGTACTTGAAAAGGAATGAGGGCACATCCCCCCCTACCCCTCCACAGCAGTGGGGTCCTAACCTTGGAAGCGGCACCTCTGAGGCTGGCATTTCCTAGATCCGTGTATCAAGAGAAGACCTCCGTTGAGGGGCCCAGCAGAGGGTCAGAGTTCAGGAATCCCAGCTCTGCTAAGCATACTTGGAGGGGGCGTAGGGATGATCTCACCCCCTGGGAACTCAGTGCAGCTGGGCCACCAGAGCAAATAGGGGCTGCCACTTAGGCCTGGAAGGAGGGTGCTTTTCTCCCAACCAGCGGTCAACATGGTCCTTTTGTGACCTTCGGCCTCTCTTCCTGACTCTTTGCAGCTGTTGACAGGAGTGCGGGGCCTTCCTGGCTGCACTGGGGTGACCAGCTTTTGTTTGCCAAACAGAGGGGAGGGGAGCAGGAGGGTGGCTTCCAGTGTGGATTGGCGCCTTTCCACCAAGGGTGCTGGCCGGCCGAGCAGGCCTGGGAGACAGAAAACAAAGTCCCACGAAACTGGCATCTGTCCCTCGGTACATGTCACTGCCCCATTTGGCAGAGGGGAAGAAGGGTTGGTTACTTTTTTTTCTCGCCCACTTTCAAACCCACCAATGAAAAAGTTGCCGCCAAAGTGGCCAGATTGCGTTGCCCTTCTTTGGGTGGCAGGAGGTCTTGCCAAATACCAGCCTGCCTTGTCCTCTGTAAGCATACTGCGCGCACGCGCACACACACACACACACACACACACACACACGCACGCACGCACTGTGCTGTTTCCAACTGCCAACAGCACTGGTTTGAATTGTGGACTCTAGCGAATGGTGTTTGACCCACAGACCTCTCTCATGACGTCTACACTGTGACGCTGGAGGTGGATCTAGGTCTGGGGTGTGGGAGTCAGGCCCTGAACTGGGCCCTCACCTGCCACTGCCAGCTTTCCTGTCACCTGCCTTCCCTATCTGGAAAAACAAGGGGATAAACAACAGCTACCCCCGGAGGTCAAACCCAATAAACAGAAGCACGTGCCGGCCTGTCACAGGGGCTCAGTAAAAGGCTGCCTGCATCTTCTGGTGAGAAGGAGGGCGCACAGTAGACGATTCTCTGGATTGGCCATTCTCTTTCCCAGTGGAGTGGAACCTACTGGAAATTTCAGCCAGAATGCCATCTGCTGAATGCCAACACGCTGGAAGCTGTCGTCTTGCGGCCAGAGAAGTGGGGCTGTTGCTTCCTGCCCATCCTCCTGGTGCTGAATGCCATTTCCTTGGGCTCTTTTTAGATCAAAGGCAGGCAGGGCTGGGACGATACTCGAGCATCATTCAGGGGGTGGCCTGGTGCACACTTGCCAGGGCTGGGGTAGCTTAAAAATAGGGCTCTGTCCTTGGACGCCCAGGGAAAGTGATCCAGGCTTTTCAAGAGGCCTTGCCCAGCCAAAGTCACCAGACTTCCACTGGAGAAACGTGCGTCCCCAGACCCAAAGTCCCTGATCATTTTCTTGTCAAGGGAACTTAGTGAATAAGGCGGTGGGTGGGAAGGGCCAAGTGCTTCATGAATACCTATTATGTGTCGTGTACTGTGTCTGACCAGGTCACCTGGCTCGGTCTGGAGGGTCCTGGTGGGACAGAGGTGGCTCTTACCAGCTGTCTGGGTCTGGCTGGGGGGGGGAGGAGTCAGGGGGAACCCAAAGAAGTTAAACATGTACATCAAGATCACCCAACTGAAAATGACACAACCCCAGCTTAAAGGCAGGTCAGGCTTTTTTTTTTTTTTTTTTAGATTTATTTATTGTGCATACAGAACTGGGGTACAGGCCAGAGGCTCAGGGGCGGTGAGATTGGGAGGAAAGGGGATTACGGCTGGGGCGGTTTCAG
>NW_004567109.1:59124547-59132098 GCF_000260355.1 Condylura cristata
GAGAGAGAGAGAGAGAGAGAGAGAGAGAGAGAGAAGGGGAAGGGGAATGAACCAGAACACCTACTAGGTGCCAGGCCTTCTGCTGGGACCTGGTACATATTGCCCCCACCCCTTCAACAGCCAAGGTGGGGGTCTGAGGTTGTTTACCATGTACAGGAAATACTGGTGACCCCGATTTGCCTCAGGGCCTTCGGGCAAATTTACAGCAAAACACAGGCTTGACCCAGAGCCCACAAGGGAGTAAAGTACCTAGTATTTCCAAAAGGACTTATCCTGAAGTGCAGAGGTCAGTAACGCACCGCTCAGGGGGGCAGCTCCAGCAGCGTCCACCTGGCTTTCTCAAGGACTTGCCCAAGGCTGGGTGGTGGTGACATTTATTTAAAAAGAGTCCCCAAAGAGCCCTCTTCTCCCTAAGTGGATGAAACCACACTTCATCCAGTCCCCCAAATCTCTGCCCATACATCTTGAGCCGGATACTGTTTCCTGGACTGGGGATACCCTTCCCTTTGGTCTTGTTGGGGGGCTGGAGCACTAGGTCAGCCATGGGGGTTGGGCCCCTCGCTTCCTACACCACAGACACCTCCTCCACCTGCCCTGTTCTTAGAGTTCCTGGTCCAGGATCCTGGCCAGAGAGGAAGGAGTTTGTGGACCAGAGGTGGTATCCCCATGAGGTCTGCAGGGATTTGTCTGACCACGAAGAAAAGTGGCATAGTCCAATCCAGGTGTGGCATGAGGGCTCTTATGACAGAACATACCAGTGACTATGTAGTCATTTGATTCTTGTCCTGGTGCCAGAAAACTCTATGCCCAATGTGTCAGCCACTTGGGGGCAAAGCTGGAGTGATCCCCAGGAATGGAGAAGTGGGGGACATTTTGGCCCTGGGTGGAATATTCTGCCCCGTGAAATCTTAAGTCCAGTGAATACTTGACAGTCATGTGGGAAAATGCTTTATATGTAATGTTAAGTTAGAAAAGGAAGGAAGTGGGCACTCCTTGGTGGCACAATAGGTTAAAATACAACACTATGAAGCTATTGCAGCCACTAAAGCACAAGTTTGATCCCCGGCCAAGGCGGTGATTCAGATGGCACAGCAGACCTCTCCTGTCTCGCCCATTGCTTCCTCAGCAGTCAGCAGTGTATTTCATTAGATTGCCTGTTCTGCTCCCCGCTCTGTCTCTGGTGGATCCTCTCAACATTCCTCCCCCCCGCCCCCAACACACACACACCTCTGGTCTGTACCCAGTTCTATATGCATAAATAAATAAATCTTAAAAAAAAAAAAAGAAAGAAAGACAGAAAGCACAACTGGGTATCTGTTGTGGTGTTCTGACTGCAGTCAAGTTAGAAAAGGTGCTACTGCTACTTAGAACTTAGTACTTCCGTGATATTTCTGGAAGAAAGTGGGGCAGGAAGAAGGGCACTGGCTGGGGGCTCACATCTCAGTGCTGCTCCCTGCAGCTGCAGGAAGTGTCTCCTGTCTGAAGCCTTGTTTTTCTCCTGGAAAATACAGACAATAATTTGCATTCATTTTGAGAATCAGCAATTACATGTCAAAAACATTGGGTACAAGTCATGCCTTTTTTTTTTTTTTTTAAGGATTTATTTGTGCATACAGAACTGGGGTACAGGCCAGAGGATCAGGGGCGGTGAGAGGCTTCACCAGAGACAGAGTGGGGAGCAGAACAGGCAGATCGACGAAGTACACTGCTGAGGGAAGCAGCGGGCGGGTCAGGAGAGGTCTGGCTCGCCATGTGGTCACCTCTGGGGCAGGAGGCAGGCGGGAATCGAACTCATGCTGAAGTGGCTTTAGCTTCTCAGTGCTGTGCTTTAACCCGCTGCGCCACCAGGGAGGGCTGTATTAGTATTCTTACCTGGAGAAAGGTCAGGTGGGGACAGTGATAAACACAATTCAAGTTACATGGGGAGGTGGGGTGGATTTTTCTCCGCTTTTTCAAATATTCTATGATGTGGTGGTTATATTTATTGCAGTAATTTCAATGATCAAGTTCAGGTTTTCCACTGACATCTGCAAACCACAGCACAGATTCTGGGATTCCCATTTTTCTATTGTAGAATCCACTTTCCCTGGGCCAAGCTAAAAGCAGGGGTTAGTCTACCCTTTAGAGCAGGCTTATTGTTATTCTCTTAAGTGTTTTCAGTTGGTGTAAACAACACTTCCTCTTAGAACTTTGTCACTCTGGTGTTCTTTATCCGACATCAAGACCCAGGCCTCAGAAGGGGGGGATGTGTTTATCCCTCATTCCCCAAAGGAAGTTGGATCATATAATCAAGATTAAACAAATATGTAAACTTCACTGGTGACTTGACTGTATTTTATCCTTACATATAGCTGGTTTTGCAAGGACTTTCCTTTAGACTACAAAGCTGTGTTTCTCCCCACCACTGCACTCATTCAAGCTCCAGGCCACAGTGAAAGAACATCTGCTTAGAATTCCCCAGGCACTTTTTGTAAGAAACTCTCTGATTGAGAAATAAGATTAGGAAAAAGCAACAGTGATAGAGGGGAAGATAAAAATAATCAAAGAAGGCAAAGAAGGGTGCTGTGGTCTTCGGTGCCCAGAGGGCCTTTGATCTGTGGCCATACTTGATGTTTCCTGGGGAGTTTGCCAGTTGTGGGGACCTTGACAGAATCTGGCCTGTGGGACCCGGGAGGAAGCTATAATAGGCCAGAGGCTGCAGCGTGTGTTTGGGGAGAGTAGGTTCTTGCTTCTCCTGAGGGTTAATACATCGGGAGGTATTTCCTCTGCTTGTCTGGTTTTTGCCCTGCTGAAATTCTTCTCCAGTGGGCTCCTGTCTTATCCCTGTAGTTCGAGCTGGCTGCAGCTTAGCCTATGCCTACCCTCTGTGCTGCCCTGGAGGCCCCCCAACAGGCAGTCAGGCGTGCTCGCTGGAGGCCCCAAGTCCCCCTCCCCACCCTGTGTCATTCCAACTGAGCCTCTCAGACAGACATTCAGGGTCTTCCTATCTGGCCCCCACCCCGCAGTGGCACCCTCACCCCGCAGTCTGTGAGGCAATGGTTGTGCAACCTCAGGTATCCTCTCCCACACTGATTGTTATTTGTCCTCCTTACAAATGGCCAGCTCCCCTCCACCCCGCCCCTAGTGTTCCCTCACCTGAAATGTTCCCTCTGCACCCTGTCCACCTTGAAGACCTGGCCCTGAGACCATCACCCTCTGCCTCCGAGTCTCTGGCTGAGTCTGGGGCCTCTTTTGGACCCTATGGCCGCCTTGTAGTAATGCTGGCCCCTAAAGTGATCTTGATCATACTCTTTTGTCATTGTTTATTCATCAGTGTGGCTTTTCCAACATGGAGAAAGTTGGATCTCTATCAGGGCAGGGTTGTATGATCACCTGTGCACCTCAGGGCCTGACACTAGCAAATGCACCTGCAGAAAGGATGGGTGGAGAGATGGATGGGTGGATGAGTGGGTGAGTGGGTGGGTGGGTGGATCTATGGGTGGGTGCGTGGATGGGTGGATGGATAGGTGGATGGATGGGTGTTGGGTGATGGTGGATGGGTACGTGGATGGACAGATGATGAGTAGATACATGGAGGATGAATAAGTGATGTAAGCATTTTGCCCCATTGCCTGCTTCCACCAGTCCAGTGCCTAGCAAGCCTGCCCAAGGATAAAAAGGGGTCAGTAAGCAGCCCTTCACTCCCCCTCTCCTACATCAGGGGCCTAAGCCCAGCCCTTCTGTCTATCCTGTGTCAGTTCCTAAAAGGTCGAGAGAATATGATAAAATGGCTAAAAATGAAGAATGGGGTTCACACAAACTTCAGTTGCAGCTATCCTTAGCTAAGCTAGCTGTGTGACTGAGAGCAAGTAATTCAACCTCTCTGACACTACATTGCTTCATTTGCATGAAAGGAACAATAGTAGTCACTACTCTGTAGGGTTATTATAAGGCTCAAAGGAGGAAACACATGACAAACCATCAGTCCATAGTTGGTGTCTCATACAGGTCACTGAATACATGGCGACTTTATCAACTAGGACAGCTGCCGATATCAAAAACATAATTCAACCTGGCACTTGGTAAATGCCAGCTGCCACCTTTGTGATGGTTTGAATTAGAGCAGACCTCAGAGATCAATCTTCTCCAATAAGCCCAATAAGTATAAGAAGGATCCCAGAGTGATAAGTTTGTGATGATCTGTTTGGCCTGAATCTAGAATTGGTGTGAGGCCAACCCACTGGACCACTGGACCTGAATCTCCTCAGGAAAATTGGGGCTTAGTAACCAAAAAAGAGGAGTGGATGGTGGTCAGGCAGAAACAGCCCATACCCACAGGGCTGATAGCAGGAGTTACAGGAAATGGGGTCACTGTGTTGACAGCACAGGGTCTATAAGAGGAGGTACCCAGCCTTCCCTGGCTTCGCCTTGCCCCCCTTGGGTAGGAACATCCTGACACCCCACCTCTGCATCACACATGGCTTGGCAGAAGAACCCCATAAAGGGATTCCCCAATTAACTTTATGCTTCCTCTCTGGGCCCATCTCCCCAACTATAAAATGGGCTTACTGGAGAAGACTGATCTCTGAGGTCTGCTCTAGTTCTAACCATCACAAAGGTGGCAGGTGGCATTACAAAGGCCTAGTGTGTGCCAGGCCTTCTTTGCTGGGGAATCAAGAATGAAATGAAAAAGTTCCTGCCCTACCCCTTCTTATCACGTCTCTGCTACCCCTTTGAGTATCTCTTACGGAGCTAAAAGTTCCTTTGTGTGGGTTTGTTTTCCTGTTTATAAGTCAGACATCCAAAACAAGTTGAGCTGAACAACACAGGTTTGAAATACATAGGTTTTTCCTACTTGGAGGTTCTGCATTCACAGATTCATCCAATCTCAGGGTCAGTCAGCCGTGGATATCAGTTAATTGAAGCCACAGTTGCAGAACTCATTTTTAGGGAGGGCTGACTCTAAAATATGTATGGCTTTCTACTTGGGGGTCATCCCCCCCCATCCCTGTGTTCTTTGAGGGTTAACAATATATTGAAAGAGATTTCTCTCTTTAAAATTAAAACCTCCCCACTTTAACCCCTTTCAAAACATATCCAGAATCTCACCCCTTCTCATCACCATCATGTGTGCTCCAGAATAAATAATCCAGTAGCTTTATTGTAGCTTCCAGCTTCCTTGCTCGCCCCTTCCCCCACCAACAGTCCACACTCCACTACAGTCTGCTCTAAACCTCCAATAATGTCCCCTCTCAGTTAAGCAAAACCAAAACTACCACATAGGGTGTCCCCTACCCCCAAATACCAGTGCTGTGTCCCTTCCACTCCCCTTCTTCTTGCTCATTCCATTCCAGCTACCTGGATTCCTTGTCCTTGCTATTTCTCAACCTGACCTGTACATTTCCACCCTAGGACCTTTGCACATGCCTGGAGTGCTCTTTCCTCCAGAAACCTTCATGGCTCACTCCCTCACCTCCTTTGGATTCTCTGTCCGAAAGTCACTAGGATGCCTCCCTCAAAATCCTAAGTTAACACTTTCTGCATGCCTCACTTGGCTGCAGTTTTCTCTGTAATACATCCCAAAAGACAGCGTAGGTTATATTTGTCTCTCTTTGCTCCTGGAATGTCAGCTCCATCAGAGCAAGGGCCTTATCTGTCTTGGAGGTAGTTATATTTCCAGTGCCTAACACGTGCCTGGCCACTACTTGGTACTCCCTAAACATTTGGTAAATGGGCGAATGGCTAATGTCCCTATGTTCTTTACTCTAATGTGGGTCCTTGGCTTCCCTCCTTTTTTTTTTCAGTAACACGCATTTTTTAACACTTTATTATATATATGTATATATATTTTTCTTTTTACATCATTCTTCATTTTGTGCAATTTTCATCTTGGTTGTAATCCCATGGGCTTCCCACCGCCAGTTCACCCGTGTGCCATCACCATAGTCCGTGTGCGCTTCCCATCCCAGTTTTGATCCTGTTCTCCTCTCCGCCCCATAGACTGTCTCTGGTTTATAGTTGTTTGTTGACTTTTGTTTTTGCTTTATTACAGTTTTTTTTTTTTGTCTTGATCGCTTGCACTCCTGCTATAAGTGAAACCATCTAGTATTTTTCTTTGTCTTTCCGGCTTATTTCACTAAGCACGATCCCTTCCAGCTCCATCCATAACATACATTTTAATAACTTCTTGTCCATCACTGTATCTGACAAATTTCATGCTATTTCTAGTATCTTCATTTCTTCCAGTTTCCATTAGCCAGAAGAATTTCTATTTAGCATTTCTGATAGTGCAGAGCAACTGGCTTCCCTCCTTTTATTTTGTCTTCTGTGGCTCCGTGGTTTCTGTCTGGAGAGGGGCTGTCTCCCAGCTTCCCAGTATGGCTGTCTTCCTCGGCGCCCTTCCTCTCAGACCTGAGGACAGGGAGCTACGGCTGACCTGCTGGGCCTTTGCCTCTCCCTCTCCATGTGCTCTGTTCTCACTCTCATTAGCCTCAGTGCTAATTGAACCCCCGATGTGCCCAGAGCTCAGTGAACCACATGGCCTCTTCTTCCCTGGGGGTCATCATTCTTCTCCCTTACCCACTGGGCAATGTGTGCCAGGGTCTGCCTGCCTTTTCTGAGCATTTCCATGAGACTTGTATTCAATTGCGCAGTAATTACCCACCTTGCCACCTCCCAGGCTGCCCAAGCCTCCCACCATCTGCCATTGGGATGGAGGAGGAAAATTGCAGGGGACAAAGCCTCTACCTCAATACCAGCCACCCAGACTTGGTGTTAGAGCACAAATCCTTTGAAAGGAGATTATCCCAAGGTTCCCCAGGTCTTTGGGCATAATTCCCTTAGAAATGAATTTTGAAAAGTACACGTTGTAGAATAGCCGACATTGCTTAGAAAGAGTGCCTTCGTTTTCTGTGGGGAGAAGGAAGGAGAAGTTGCAGAATCTTCCTGGCCTGCGTTTCCTTTGCATCCTCAGCGTTAAGATTAATATTATTAGTTGCCTGATAAGTACGTACTTTGTGCCAGTCAGTATTCTAGAAACCTAACCCACATAATCTTTTAGTAACTGGATGAATTAAGCAAGGTCCCCATTTTAGAGACAAGAAACAGGCTAGAGAAATGGCAGAGTCTGCTGCCTCTCACACAGCCAGGAAGTACCTAGGCGCTTGGGATTCCACGTAGTGTTCCTTAGACTCCCTCTGACACCACTGTGAGGGGATCCCAAGACTCTGTCCTTTCCAATACTTTTCCTGCCTTTTTTTTTTTTAAGATTTATTTATTCATATAGAACTGGGGTACAGGCCAGAGGGGGTGAGAGGATTCACCAGGGACAGAATGGGGAGCAGGACAGGCAGATCCAACTGAAATTACACTGCGGAGCAGAGCAGCGGGTGGGTCAGAGCGGCTGTTCCATGTGGGTCTCCTCCGCAGGGGTTCAAACTCTCACTGAAGAGGCTGCAGCTAGCTTGCAGTGCTGTGCTTTAACCCTCTGTGCCACCAGGGAGGGCCCTCTGCCTTGTTTCTGAACAAAAGTTGCATGGAAAAGGCAACTAAACTCTCTCCTCCCCGCCCTCC
>NW_004567109.1:59132198-59144998 GCF_000260355.1 Condylura cristata
CCACCACACTACTCCCTAGGAATCTTTGACCTCTGATGCCTTGAACCGTTCTTTAGTCCTGAAATGGCCTCTAGATGTGAAGGGATTTGCTAGGCATGGAAGTCAGATTGTTAAGGGGAAAGATGTCCTAAAGGAACTCTGCGTATTTGTGGACTCCACCCCCTACTCCAGCTTTCTGGCACAATTAAATTTTAAGTGCTCCGGTGAGGACCCACAGACAGGCAGCCCAGTTCACACTGAGTGACCCTGTAACAAGATGACCCCCAGCCCGGCTGTTGTGACATTGGGACAGTGGTCTGTCTGGGAGTGAAACAACTCTGAGCAGTACCTCAGCCCACCTCCACACAGGCACCTGCCCCAGCACGCGCGCACACGCGCGCGCACACACACACACACACACACACACACACACACATACACACACAACTTGTGAAGTCTGGTCCTAGCGCTGTTGGGCAGACTGGAGGCTGAAACTTTCTCCATTACCAGTCTACTTAAGATGGAATGTAAAATGGAAATGACCATTTGATGAGATCCAGGCAACAGAAAACCTAACTCTCTTACCTGTATCTTCTCATAGACTCAAGCCCGCCCGCGCGCCTCCTGGCTACAAGGCCGTGCTGCGGCCCCGGTCCGGGTCCCGAGCGGCGGCCGGTCCTGGGCGAAGCGCCGCGCTTCCACGCACAGGCCAAGGGCAAGAACGTGCGGCTGGACGGCCACTCCCGCCGGGCCACGCGGCGCAACAGCTTCTGCAACGGCGTCACGTTCACGCAGCGGCCCATTCGGCTGTACGAGCAGGTGCGGCTGCGCCTGGTGGCCGTGCGCCCTGGCTGGAGCGGTGCGCTTCGCTTCGGCTTCACCGCCCACGACCCGTCGCTCATGAGTGCCCAGGACATCCCCAAGTACGCCTGCCCCGACCTCGTCACGCGGCCCGGCTACTGGGCCAAGGCGCTGCCCGAGAACCTGGCGCTGCGCGACACCGTGCTGGCCTACTGGGCAGACCGCCACGGCCGCGTCTTCTACAGCGTCAATGATGGCGAGCCGGTGCTCTTCCACTGCGGCGTGGCAGTGGGCGGCCCGCTCTGGGCGCTCATCGACGTCTATGGCATCACCGACGAAGTGCAGCTCCTGGGTGAGTCATGGCTCCCCCCTGAACCTGGGTACTACCCCCATGTGACCAGGTAGAGGGGCCCTGTGTGCAGGGGTGTATATTTCACAATCACAAACATTTCCAGAGGGCACATTTTGCCAGGCGATGTTCTAAGCAATTTATACTCATATATTTGCCTAACAACCTGCCTACCCCATTTTATATTACCAGAAGGGGAAACTGAGGCACAGAGAGGTTTAATGACTCGCATTGCAAAACCAGGAATGCACCCAGGTTGTGTCCACAGCCCACACTCTGCTCCAGACTCATTCACTCTGTTCCTTGCGCATTCACTCACTCATTCACTGTCCCATGCATGCATTTATTCATTTGCCCACTCATGTATCCATTAATCTGTGTATTCATTCATTCACCCACAAATCTGCTTTGTCACTCAGCAGTCAAACTTGCACCCTAGTTCTTCACTGTCTACAATGCCCAGGTGTGAGCAATGTTATTGTTACAGGGAAGCCCAGAGTGGACTGGGCCGCCTCTCTGTGGGGCCTCACCCACACAGCTCAATATTCAGTTACACTGCAGGTACACACAAAAGGGTCAATAACGGATTTGATTTATTTACAAAAGGGGAAAGGAATAGAAACAACTCAGGGAAAGAGAGCGGGATACAAAGTAACTGGAATGAATACCTTATGGCTAGGCTGACTGAACATACGAGTCACTCTGGTCAGGAGAGCTGCTTCCCTAGAGAGAGTGAAAGATGCAATCACACCCTATTTATCTCCCAAATGTCCCAGAATTCCTGCTAGCTCCGCCCTGGGGTCCTCACAGTTCTCTCCCTGGTACTGCTGGGAGTTGTAGTTTCCAATCACTGGAGTAGGGGGTAAAGTCCAGAAAGCTGAAGTACAGGGTGGAGTCCACAAAACTCTGCAGAGTTCCTTTGGGACATCCTTCCCCTTAACACTATGTATCAACCCACCTTAAAGGGATTCATGGCCCATTAAGGGCTTTTCAAGGCAGGCAGACACCAAGACACTTTTGGCCTGACTCCAAGACACATTTGGCCTGACTCCTCCGAAGTGGCAACCCTGAATGCTGAACTCCCTTAAGTGAGAACTCAAGGGAGGAGAAATTTGCTGTCCTTATCTTAAAACCTTTTTTTTTTTTTTTTTACTTTTTTGCACTGAGGTAAAATTCTTAACCACTTTAAAATGCACAAGTCATTGGTAAGTTGGTACCCATCACCTCTGTTATCACCCCAAAGGTGATGTGGGTGTCCTTTCCTCCCACCTGCCCCTGGAAACAACCATGCACCTGCTTTCTGTTTGAGACCTTAGCTCTTGAGTCGCAGGGTGCCCTTGAACCAACCTAGCCTCAATTTCTAGGGGAGCAAATGGGCAGATTTCTAAGGGCACCTGGAAAGAGGCCTCCATGTCAGCCACTTGCCATGAAGCCACAGATCTAAAGAGCATTCTGAGTCCGTCCCTCCTCAGAGGCAGCCAGTCCTCCTCGTGTTCCCATAGATCAGTTGTGCCTATTTTGAATTTCATGTAAACGGTACCAAGCTGTTTATGTGCTTTTGTGTCTAGCTATCTCAGTATGGTATTTTGAAAATGCATCTGTATTGCTGCTGTGAATATGGATAATTTATTTCTTTTTATTGCTGGGTAATATCCCCTGATCTGGATGGACCATAGTTGGTTTAGCTGAATGTTTGGGCTGTTTCTGGCTTTTCAATCCTGCATCTTGAGGAAAAACATTGACTCAGACTCCTCATCCCAGCTCCCATGCCCATCCCACAAGAGGGAAAGGTCCAGTCACCTAGCTGTACCCTTTTCCCTGCCACCAGAAGAAGGAAAGTAGAACTATTGAGTGGTGAAGAGCAGGGGGTGACCGCAGCCCCACACCTGACTCTCACTTGTCAACTGTGTGGCTTTGGCTGGGTGGCTGAACCTCTCTGGGCGTCAATCACATCTTGTGGAAAATGGGCTGGTAATATAGCACCAGCCTTATGGGAGTGTTGGCAAGGTTACACAAGAGGGTGTATGAGAGTGATGTAGCACCATGTCTGGCACATGGAAAACACAAAAAATCACAGCTAAGAAACAAGAATCTTTGGGGTTCACATGAGGACCAAAGCACCTATCTGAATTCCAGGCTTAGGCAGACTGAATTGTGAACAGCCATCCACCGGCTGAGCTGTGGCCTTTCCTGGACATCTTAACCATCTCTTCCCTCCCCCCATACTCTTTTCCAGGGAAGCCTTTGGTATTTCACCCCCAGGAGATGTCATTCTCTAAAACCTCCTCCATCTCTTGTCACTCTTTTGGAGCTGGGAACAATCACACCTTATTCACCTGCTCCTCAGACAACCCATGGCTCCAGTTACAGCCAAGAAATCACTACCACTTCCTAATCAGCGCAAGTGGATTAGGAGTCCTAAAAAAATACAAATTGGAAGCAGCCTGTGATGACTTAATGAGGCTGAATAAGCCCATGAGGAATCAGAGACTCTCCCCCACTCGCTGGTTCATGTAATGAACCCCACGGAACCCCAAACCCCTGGAGGGGTGGGAGAGACAGTGTTTGCTGGGCAGTCTGTGTAAGGTGAGAGAGGTCGTCCGTGCCTGCAAGCAGTGCCTGAGGCTGGCGCTCTGTGCCAGTGAGCAGGAAGGGCTGGCCCAGCGCCTCAGGACCTTTCAACACAGGTGAAAGGGGGAACTGCCACTAGGAGGCAGTCCCTGTCTGGGTCATGGGTCAATCTCACTCCCTTCTTTATACCTTTATGAGCGATCACTTAAAAGTATATATGTAAAGACTGTGTTGCTTCTGTAGTCATAAAGGGCAATACAGTTCATTTCCTTTCTGAAGGTAATATGAGATACGAGGGAAGTTTCTGGCAGATGATCAAGGATCAGTTATTAGCTGTATCCTTCCCTGGGTTAGGGTGAGTTGACATTAGTTACATAAAGAGATTATGTTATCGACAATTATCAACAATGATTTATAGTCAGGATAAAAAAACTACAATAGAAATAAAAACTAAGCTAGGCAGTGATGACTTTGTATAGTTTGGATGCAGGAAACAGAAGAACCACAAACCACCTCCCCCTGAAAATGGGGTCCCACCTCCCCAGTTCCTGAGAGAACTTGGCTTCCCAAGGGTGGTGTCTAAGGTACCAAATGGATAAATAAAAGGTTCCGGTGTTTGGTTCTCCAGAGTTCTCTGGCTTCCCCTTCCTCACGAGGAAAGTGACATAGTTCCTTTAGAGATCCCCAGCTATAAAACCCCAGAATAGAAAAGTCCAGAATAGGGACCCCTCCCATCCTCCTAAAGTTGGATCCACTGGGTAAAACCAGAAAACCAGTAAACAAAAGTGGCATCTTGGGTCACACTGTCAAACATAAGGCAAAATACAGCATGGCCCTTGCATGTGAATTTCAGAAAAATAGCAGTTTTTACTACGAATATATCTATACCATATTTGAGACATGCTTATAAAAATAATCTGTTTACCTAAAATTCAGATGTAACCAGCACCCGGTACTTTGTCTGGCTGCCCTTTCTGGGTAACATCTTCCCCACTGTGTGCACTGTATTTGCCTAAAACTTGAACCAAAGTTCGTTCTCAGACATAAAAAGGGGTTCATCAGCCTTGTATACATTTTTTACCCAGTGGAGTTGTGTTTGCAGCTCACTGTTCTCCTGCCAGAGGTCTGTTTTCACGTGACCAGGCCTTGGAGTCCTTCTTCTCACCCAAGACAGGGTGACATGGCCCCTTTTAAAGAATTTGGGGCCCAGAGAAGGCAAATAGCAAGCTGGAGAGTGGCAGAACCATACTTAGCACCCAGGTGCATCTGTATTTCATTCGGTGGTCCTCAGCTTGGGCCCCACATGGGGGTCACATGGCGAGCCCTGAGCATCCCACTTGCCAGCCTGCATCCCAACCAATTAAATTAGAACCTCCCCACACAGCCAGATTTCAAGGCTCCTTAGTGGCTCCAGGGCATGGCCAGAGCCATGATCACACCACCACCTTTTGCAAGAGCTCCTCCATCTTTCCCACTGGGGCGTGGTAGCATCGCAACTCCCCTTCATGTTCTCTTTGACTCTTCTTCACCCCTAACCCCACCCCCAAGCATGCTTCCCTGGCCATGTAAGCCCTTGAACATATATTTAAGAAATAGGTAAAGGCCTCCATGGTAGCCTAAGGACACGGGGCCACCCATCCACGATGGCCTGAATTCATCCGGCTGTGGCGCTGACCCGCATGGCACAGCAGACCTCTCCTGCCTCACCCGCTGCTCCCCCAGTGTTTCAGAAGACCTGCCTGCTCTGCTCCCCACTCTGTGTCTGGTGAATCTTCTTATTCCCCATCCCACCCCCAAACTCAGTTCTATGCAAAAATAAATATAATCTTTAAGAAACAAAAGGAAAGAAATAGGTAGAGTTAGTTATAGGTTTTCTATTCCTATGCAGATGGTATTGTGCTAAGAATCTATTTTCTCTGTTTTTACTCATCCCTTTTTAGGATTTATCTGGATTCTTGTTCCCTAGGGGCCTCCCACTTGGGGACATTTGGCCTGCCTGCCATCAGCCTCTCAGCCTCTCCCAAGCACAGCCAGCTGTCATGCCTCAGGGTCTTTGCACTTACTGGTCTCTCACCTGGCCTGCCTTTCCTTTAGATCTGAGTGTTGGTTGAAGAAACATGCTGTCTGGCATTCATAGGAACGCCTAAACAGGCTTTCAGACCTACACAGCAACCTGTCAGCTGGCATGTGCCTCAACTTAAAAGCTAATGTTAAAAACCACAGACCTGCCACCCTAATGTTCATGCCCAGAAAAAAAACAGGAAGGAAAAAGGGCCCTTGGGTTGCCCAACCACCCCAGCCCATTGCTCTTGCAGTCTGGCTGGGTCCGGTCCCCTGGGTGCCGAGAGCCTGAGATTTCTCTAGATGCCCCTTTGGGTCACAGAGAAGGGACTGAACCCAGGCAAATTACTTCCTGCCAAATTTAGCAATTCTGGGCTCAGGGAAGGAAGGTTAACTAGGCTGTGCACACCTTTCTCCCTCCTGTCACCTTGTCCCTTTCCTAGAGTTTTGGGTCCACTGCTCTCCTGGGCACTCCTGTCCCTCTCTGGGCAGCTCAGGAGGGCTAGTGTCACAGGCCCATTGTCCTTCCTCTGTCTTGTGGCAGAAAGCTGGGCAGACTCAACGGACAGCACCAGCCAGGACTAGGTTATTTAAGGCCATGTTGTCAAGTATCATTGGTTATAAGTGACAGAAACCTACTCAATCACATTTTTAAAACCAGCAAATTAAAAATGAAAACTCCAGGGAATAGCTGCCTATAAGCCTGGCTTTCTGCCTGGCCCAAGGAACAGTGCCTGGAATCCCAGCCTGCCTCGGTATACCTCTTGTCCTGATGCCAATCTCTGTTGGTGTCATCTTCAGCGGGCTTTCCCTCTGGGGTTGGGAGAGGTCACCAGGAGCTCCAGTCTCATGTCCTGCCAGCTTGCTAAACTCAACAGAACTGTTTTCCTCCACGGTCTAGCTACCAGTCAAGGCTTGACCTCACTGAGCTCCAGGGCCAGGAGATGAGGTAGAGTGGCCAGCCAGGTTAGTTCCCTCTTCAAGGTAATGAGTGAAAGAGGTGGGGGCAGGACAGTCACCCGACCTATGGGCGAGGTGGAGAGATGGGATGCCAGCAGCTAGAAATGTATCGCTCTTTTACTCTGCTCCCCTCCCCTCCTCCCTGGTCATGGACATTGCTCCCATGAGTGATCCCTGTCGCTATCACTATCACCATCATTGGCCTGACTTTGCAGGTCTCCAACTTGGTAACCCAGTATCTCTAGCAGTAATCGTCTGTACCCTTCCGTTTCATCTTCTGGCTGAAGTTCACCACTAGGAATAGTTGTCCCCGGCATCCTGGGGAGATCTGGTTCCCTACAGACATCAAAACCTACAGATATGCAAAATGTGGTATAAAATGTATAAAATGTGGTATTTGCATATAACCTGCGCTCACCTTCCTGTTACTTTAAACCATCTCTAGATTACATGTGATACCTATGGTACAGTGCAAGTGCTATGTAAATCATTATTATACTGTATTGTTTCAGGAATAATGACAAGAAAAAAGGGTCTGTACATGTTCAGTACAGAGGTTGAAATCTGGCTGCAACAGAGCTGCCCTCACTGTTTTCACAGGACTGGCCTGCAAGCTCACCCTTTTTCAGCTCCGCACCACCAAATCCAGAGCTCACATCTCAGGCCTTGCACCTGGCCTTTCACTTTTGGCACAGGTGACCTCTCCCTGCCTCTCTGACCTGCTTTTTCTCCCACCTCCCTGGCTGCTCCTCCTCAGCTTGCTACTGCCCCCTGCCTCTGCGTATAGGCTGAGATCACCAGCACGCTGGCCTGGGCTCTCTTCTCCCTTCTGTTATACCATGTAATACAACAGGCATATAGAAAAGTGCCTGAACCAGCTCAAAGTATAACAGATGGTCATGAGCAAGGTCATTTCTCCTTCTCTACCCTGTTCCTCAGGTCATCTGAGCCTTGAATCCCATCTCTAAGCTGTTGGGTCCCAAATCTGGATTCCTCTGAACTCCAGACTTCCCTCTGCCTACCCACATCTCCGGGTGTCCAAGAGGGGTCCCCCACCAAACATGCTCAGCCAGCCATCCCCATTGTCAGTGGGTGAACACCCACCTGGTCAGTCCAGAACTCCATTCTGGATTCTTCTCTTCCTTGCCCCATGTCCTTTCTGTCAGCCTGTCCTGTCACTTCTGCGCCGATGCATGTCCGACTCAGTCTTTGGAGACAATGAAGTGACTGATAAATGACCCTCTCCGTCTCCAGTTCTTCCTGCCTTTGTTTTCATCTTCACAAAGATGGCTTCCCTTGGGACGTAAGTTTTCCCTTATTTCCAGCCCCCTAGATGTTTTTGACCAAAGTTAGGAAAGGAAAGACCCTAGCTTGACCCCAGACCCAAAGGCAGGTCCTGGAGGTGGCCGAGGGAGAGTGGAGGATCAGAATGTCTATTCCAACTAGTCCAGGGGACTGTTGCTGTAACAGTGCCCAGTGGGTGTTTGTGGGAGGAAGGGGCCTCCTCTTGGATCCCCTCTTCTGAGGTGCCATAGTAGTCCCCTGGCTTGGGGCTGAGTGGACATGCTGGGCAGCTCTAGAACTGAGCAAGGCCAGTCACTGTGGAGGCAGTATTGCTAGTTGTCAAGGAAACTGGCTTTGGAGTTGCAACACCTGAAATGGAACCCCATTTCTGTCACCCTTGTCTGTGTGTTCTTGAATAAATCACCCACGTTTCAGAGCCCTGGTGTTCTTCCCCTCTGAATTATGCCCATTTCAAAGGCCACACGGGCTCATGCTGAGAATGAATGGGGATGATGAGTGTGGAGTTGGAGTTGCATCTGGCAGGTGCTCAAAACAGCTGAGTCCTTCATCCTGTCCAGAGAGTGGGTGTGGAGGCATCACAGGTTAGCGGCAGGGTCTTTATGCCCCCTTGGTAGCATTTCCATGTTGGGGTTTTGGCCTGTAGCCGACTGGTTCTTCCCAATACAGTCTGAGATTCTGAAGTGTCTAGTATAGGCCGGAGCTGTGCTGTCTTGAGCCTGTCTCACCTGACAGGGACAAAGTTCCTTGTTTAAAGATAATGTAAAATGATCCAAACTTTTCTAAGGGGCTTCTGTGGGCCAGGTAGCAGGCCAAGTGCTTACTGGGAAACATATCAAGCTTCACTGCCTCAGAAATGCTGATCCTTTGCATGGGCTCTTTTCTCACCCCTTCACAGATTGTTCTCCCTTGGCCTTCCGGTCTTAGCCCAAAGATCACTGTCAGAGATGCCTGTCTGATCTGCTCTCAGGCCTCACTCTGACCACATGCCCCTTTGACACACACTGGGAGAATCCCAGTGTTGCCACTCCTTGGCTGTGTGATGTGGGGTAACACGCTTCACCTCAGTTTCAGCACTCCACCGCTGAAATGTGCCTTTTATGGAGCCATGCACTATGGTGGCTCCTGCTGGTGCTCATCAGGCTATGCTCAGAGCTTGCTTTCAGATGCTTCACTGAAGTCTGTTCCCCTGGAATGGGAGCTCCATGGACACAGGGGCCTGGCCAGCTCACTCACCTCTTCATAATGCCTAGAGCTTAGCACATGGGGAGTGGTCTTACACAATCAGTGATGAGGTATAATGATAAAAAATGAAAGTTCTGAGCACTTAGTTTGTGCCATGCTCTGTAACACTTCTTATAAGTATCTGATTTAATTTCCATAACATCACAGGAGGGATGTGAGTAGCATGCTGGGAGGATCTAAGAACTGAGCAAGGCCAGTCATTTTGGAGGTGTTGGGTAACATCATTATTCCATTTCAGCTCAGGAAGCTGAAAGTCTGAGAGGTGAACTGACTTAACCATAGTCATATAGCAGGAAGGGCTGAAGTCAGGAACTTGGCACTGAGTATCCCTGTCCACACAACATGCTTTTAATTAGGGTGCTACACTGAAGGGGAATGGGGGCCCTGTGTGGAAGGGTTAGGGACAAGGAGTGTTGGGGTGAGGAACAGAAGCCTAGGGCCAGCCAATGCTTTCAGGCTTGGTCTAGCTGAAGCAGCAGGAGTTTGGGGGTGGGAGGGAGAGGAGCAGGGGAGCCTGGGGAATTTCATTACACCAAGAGATGCCCAGTAATATCATCTTGTCTCAAAAGCTTTTTTTAAAAAAAGAAGAAAAAAGGACATGTTTTAGTCTATTTCTATACTTTTTCCCCCTGATTATAATAACATTAATCCACATTCATCAGAGAAAATCTGAAAACTTTATTATAAAGACATAGCTATCCTCACATTGTTGATGTATTTCCTCCTTTATTTTCCCTGTACATCCTAGATACCTTTCCCACAAGACTGGAATCAAGTTATATATTCAGTTTTGTTTCATCTTTTGTTCACTTAATGTGATGTTATAGGTATTTTCCCACCCTATTAAATTTCCATTGAAACACTTGACTTTTATAAAAGCCACTGGGGTTTTTCTCATAAAATCTTGGATACAAAAGTAACTCTGATCATCTTACCCCCCAAGAAATCATTACCCATTGTTCTCTTTACAGAACTTGCCTCCCCAGTCACATAAATAAAATGATACAGATACGCACGCACATGCATTCTTTTTTAATGAACCAAATCCCCTCAAGTCATAGGGAAACATCTCCTATGGTAAGACCTACATACACATCCAGATGCCCTCTGATACCAAGTAAGTGACTGAGCTGGATGAAGAGGGGCCACCTCAGGGCCATGGGGAAGGAGAGATCAAAATCGGAACATATGAAAGAAGCTTTAGCCCCTTGTTATCATAGCAGAATTCAGGCCCACTGTTGTCAGCCCTTGTGATTTTCTAAAAGCAGCTATATATCCAGTTTAAGTGAAATAAAGTTTTGGCCACTAAAATTAAAAAAAAAATTATTATAACAAAAAATGCAGGGGAAAGGGGAAGAGATGAAAAGGCAATCTGTAACAAAGTGGGTAGACTTTATTTGCATCTTCATTTACACAAACTAGAGGAAAGCATATTCTCATATATGTCTGAAGTCCTTAATTTTTAGGGAAATGCTGAAATTTTTTTCAGAAGAAATAATATGTATAGGATTAATTAAAAAAAAATATAAAGTTGGTAGGATATCAATGAAACAAGATTGACCATGAATTGATAATTGTTGGATTTGGTAATCAGCATCCATACTATTTTAATATGTAATATATTTGGTTTTCAAAAGTAAACAGTTTCCAAAAAGTTTCCAGAGGCCATCCAGACTATCAGCAGGCCTAGACAGAATTAACTGGCCGAACACTCTGCAGATGCTGCCAGCATGGAGGGCACGGGTCAGGACTAAGGTAGCATACTCTCCCCAGGGGCTAGGCAGTGCTTTTTTTATGTTCATTATGACTTAATTTCACATTTGGAAAACTCAAGAGGAAGAACTTTCTCCCCACGATATAAATTACAGAAGTGATATAAATTACATTTAACAAGATCCTGGCTAGAAGGGTCTTTTTTTTTTTTTTATAAGTTTGATTTTTTTTTTTAACTTGTCTTTTTTTACATATGGTTAACAAGAATATTTTTATCACTAAAAAGACCTCAAAACATTTTAATGACTTTTCCTGATTTATTATTCAGGGTGGCAACTGGTCTCTTCTAGAGACTTCATTCACTCATTGACTCAGCCAGTAAACTACGTAATAAGGCTGTTTTTCAAACACTCTGCTAAGCACTGATAATATGGTGGAAACAGACTGTTGTATACCCTGCCCTCCAGGGACTTACACTGGGTTGGGAGACAGTCAACAAGTAAGCTACCAAAGTATGAAGCCCTGCATTGCTTCCTTATTTAACTGTAACACATGTACCAAGAACATTTTTTCAAGTCACTAAAAATTGTTCAAAATTATTTTCCTATGACTTTAAAAAAGCACAGAACAAAAACAAAGCCCCCAAACTTGAAGTTTCCTGTCCTATACAATGAAACAGCCTTATAGAAACCTTTCACATTCAATGCTGGAGTGCTCATCAGGCCCACACCCACACTTTTTCAGAGAAAACACTTGCTGGCCAGATCCAAGGCACAGCTTTGCCATTTAGCTGCTGTGTGATGTTGGTCATATTCCTTAACCCCTCTGTGCCTCAGCTCCCCACTTTGCTAAATGTTGGGTAACAGTACAGGTTTTGTGAGAATTAAATGAGATAACACTGAGAGCCATTTCAAAGTAGCACCTGTCACACTGTAAGACACAAATACAAGGGTTTGTTCTTTCTCCTGCAGTTAGGGAGGGAGACAAATGCCTTTTTTTTCTTTTTTCACTTTCTTACATCACTTTTCCCTTCAGATGTTGTCCCCATAGTGCTCCCACCACCACAGTACCCATGAACCATCACCATCCTTTATGCTGTTCCCTTCCCTCTTCTGTTCCTTCTCCTCCACCCCACCCCTGCTATAGGCCCCAGATCTATGGTCGGCCTGTGAGTTTCTGAGTTTTATTTTTTTCTTATTTCACTTAGCATAATCCCTCTCAGCTCCTTCCACAATGCTGCAAATGGCATGAGTTTCTTTTTGAGGGCTGCATAGTATTTCATCTTCAAAAATAGAATGTTGAGGAGGGACAGAAGGGTGAGAAAGAAAAAAAAAGGAGAAAATCGGAGGTGGAAGAAGAAATGGGCTTTATCTGCCCATACTTAAGATAAAAACCCTATGGTACACCTCTCCACTCTCATACATCTCAGGATGCCCAATGGCTGCCTGGAACCGGGGATCACAATGAACCCTATGTATGCATACCTATAATGAATTTTATAAACTAGGCACAATAAGATATTAGCGAAAACCAACCCGCTGTAAAGCAGATCAGCCGGAAAGTATTCTGTGATTATGCAGTGTGGTCTCTTGCCCTCAACATAATGCAGGTGATGTCTTCTACCACCACAGGCCACCGATAAGGGGTGAGGGGGTTGCTAGCTATGTCAGTAAACAGGACCATGCTCCATCCAATTCTGGCACCTGCAGTTCCTGGAGACGCTGGCACCCTGAACCAGGAAAAGAAGAGACCAGGGCAGGGTGGGCCTGGGGGAGGCCCGCGGGTGGCAGCTCAGGGTGGCCCTACCCTCACCCGTGCC
>NW_004567109.1:59146173-59167365 GCF_000260355.1 Condylura cristata
TTTTTATATATATCATATATATACACATATATATCATTTATATATCATATATATCATATATATCATTTATATGTATAGATACATAATGCATACCAAATGAAGGTGAAAAATAAATGCAGTTACCCTTAAATGAGGAACTAAAACTAACACCATCCACAGAAAACAGAGTGGAGGTTTAATGCATCCTAGTTTGAGGTGATCGTTGCCTTCATGCCACAAGAGACTCCAGCATCCACTAGGTGTAGGCCAGCCCCTGGAGTCCATGTTGGGGCAGGCAGAGAACAGGATATAGAACACTTGCTCACAGACACACAAAAGCACAGGGAGATTTGTACATTAAAAGGGGTTCTCTCGTGTGTTGGTGAGTGAGGGTGGTGGTGCCGGAATACCTAGCAGAATAATGGCTCATGGTTCCAGACCAACGGCAATCGCAATGAACATTTCATAAACTATGTCACTGGTTTCATTCTCCTGATGAAACCAGTCTCTTTGCCCCCATCTACAGATAAGAAAATGGAAGCACAAAAAGGTTAAATGATTGGCCCAGAGTCACCCCGCTGATTCGCCATGAAGATCGGGCAAATCACAGATCCTTCCTGAGCCTCAGCTTCCTCTGTGTAGAAAGGCAGTGTATCCCTACATCGTGGGGTTGTCTGAGGATGAAATGATGGGGTGTATATGTACATTCAGCAGGTGTCTGCTTCATAATAAGACAGAAACAGCTGCTGTTTTGTTAAGGGCAGGGTGGTGATGGTGGCAGTTCTGTTGGTTTAGGGTTTTTTGTTTTGTTTTTTCTTTTTAGGGACAATCAGACATAGTTCTCATTTCAGCTGGAGTTGAGTTACCCAGGTTCCCATCAGGGGTTTGTGAGAAGTAAGCCAGGTGCTGCCCCTTCTCCAGCACCTCCGGAGGAATTAGAATGTGCCCTTGAGTGGTCAGGGAGAGGCAGGACGTAAAAAGGAGGCAACTGCTTTTTGAGGCCTGGGACTTGCCTCCTGATTCCTACCTCACAGCAGTTCTGCTGCTGCATTATATATTCACCTATCCTCAAAGAGGGTAAGGGAAGGGACATCTCTCTCCACCTAAGAAATAACCTGTATTTATCTGAACTAGTAGTGAGTTTGAGGAAAAAGACTCATTCATCCATGTTGAACACCACTAGGCAGGAATCTTGTAGTTGCAAGTGACAAAACCAGGGGTTTAACGTGCACTGGGAAAAATGGGAAACTGACGGGGTCTACACACTTCAAAGGTCTGGGTATATATGGATGATTGAGGAACAGCTGGATCTCAGTGTTGGGAGACCGTCATCAGGATCCCATCACAAAGCTGTGTTGACGTTACTCTTGGGAAGACTTTACAATGTTCGACCAACCTCTCAATAGAATGAATGCTTTCTTTTCCAACTTTTTGGTTAAAATCCCAGAATTAGGTCCCTTTCACCTTACTGGGGATACATGCCCTTCCCTGAACTGCCATTGAGAACAAGGGTGGAGGTTGTTATCGGCATCCCCTGAATCATGTGAGTGAGCATGGAGTAGTGCCCCCCCAAATAAAGCCCCAGTGCTGTTTCTGAAGTAAAATGGAACGGAGGCTGGGCAGACGCTAGATAACAGGTGTTCCCCAAACACATCTGGTTCCATCAGTCTTTAGCAGACCCTGTGAAGCAGCTCACACCCTCCCATGAGCAGACGAGGATACTGATGTGCAAAGCAGTGGGGGCCAGGCACCAGCAGAGTGGTGCCACCTTCCACTGCCCCTAATGGAGTCTCTTTGGTCCCAGGCACCCTGCAGGCCAGTCCTGCCACCACGTCTCCATCAGGCTCCCTCAGCGGCTCCCAAGACGATAGTGATTCTGATATGGCCTTCAGTGTCAACCAGTCCTCCTCAGCGTCCGAGTCATCCCTAGGTAAGGACAAGCAAACCCCAAAGGTGGTAGGGGTGGCAGCCAACCTGGGTCCTTTCACTCTGCCTTTGGCCTTCTCAGGTCCAAGCAGGGTGACCCTCATCTTCTATGTACCCCAGTCCCGGCATCCTCTCCTTCCTCTGTTGTACTTTCAGCTGGAGGGAAGAGAAACACTAGGGGTGACACCCTAAAGGTGATGATGGTGCTTGATGCTTGGGGATAGGTGGGAAGTTTTCCAGAAAAGGGCAAACCCCCAAATTGGTATCTCCTAAAATTGTTTCCCTAGTGGCTGTGCCATAGACACTTTGGCCTCTTGGGGTTACCCCAACAGAACCCACCTGGGAATCATGCTATTAAGCACTGCCCTGTCCTCCCTTCCTGCAGTGACAGCCCCCAGCTCCCCGCTGAGCCCTCCAGTGTCCCCTGTGTTCTCCCCACCGGAGCCGCCCGGCAGCAAGAACAGCGAGTGCACAGTATGCTTTGATGGCGAAGTGGACACTGTCATCTACACGTGTGGACACATGTGCCTGTGCCACAGCTGCGGCCTGCGGCTCAAGAGGCAGGCCCGGGCCTGCTGCCCCATCTGCCGGCGGCCCCTCAAGGATGTCATCAAGATCTACAGGCCATAGCCTGGCCCCCCTACAGGCCTTGGCGGGAGCAAGGTCATCTTTCTGAAGCCCCCCCACTGGGCTGGGCAACCACCATGGCCGCCAGGGAGTCTGAGGGCAGCGGCCATCTGCCCCGCCGTTCTCCAGCGGTGGACAAGTCGTGACTGTTGGAGGGGCGAGGCCCCAGGGGCCTGAGCCCAGGCGAGGGTGGCTTCTGGCTCAAAAGTGCTTTGCTCCAAAAAAGCCATCCCAAAAGCATGCTCAGGACCACCTGGCAGACCCGCCCTGGCCCGGAGACCTCTCAGCTGGGAAGCAGCATCCTCTGCCCTCTGCAATGCTTTTGGCTGGGGTTGGGTTGAGTATTTGTGAAAGGGAAAGGGCAGGTAGGGAGACGAGAGAGAGTGAGAAAGGGTGTGTGTGAGAGTGAGTGAGAGAATGGCTAGGTATTTATCCAGGGATTCTAATGCGGGGGGTTATTTAACACTAAGGAACGTGCAATCCGGGGCCCAGACATTAGAGAGACCAGAAATTGATCACTTTCGGGGCTGTGACGTCAGCTGGTTTTGAATGTAAAAAAGCCTGCACCTAAAGAGAGCTCCCTCAGATGGTATGGAAGAGGGACGCTCAGATTTTCTAAGGGGAGGAAAAAATAGCTTATTGTTTACAGCTCCAAAGCAGCAACTCCTGGGGGGAAGGTGGGCGGAGAACATAAAAGAACAATTTGCTTTTTTTGTTTCTAACTCAGTCTTGGAGAGGAGTTTTGATGGGTGCTGGGGCCCAGAGTTCTGGGCAGCGTCATCCCCAGAAGCCTTTCACCCCTGCTCCCCGACACAGCCTAATAAGCACACGGCACCTTGTTTTCAGTGCATATCACCCCATCCTTGGCTCCAAGGAGAGGCCAAGCACCAGCTTCGCTTTTCCTGGGGGAGGGAAAGAATCCAGAGGCCAGTGACTCACCTGAAGCTCACCACTCATGTGGTGGCACAGACCAGCCTCCACATTTCCAGTTGTCCAGCTGGGCCTGGCATTCACCAGCAGCTGTGGGCATAACCAGGGCAACCTGCTGGCAGAGGAGGAGGAGTAAGTGCGCTTTGGAACTGGTCTTTGTTCTGGTTCTCAGCATCCCTGCCCCTGCTGGTCACTAAGGTGGTAATTGATCATTAAGATGTTAACTAATAATTGAGACATCAGTTGAAAATATTGACCTTGTGACTCTCCTCCCTGCACAGGACGCTTTGCCAGGTGTGTCCTGGAACCCTGAGCCCCAGGCCCACCTCTGCGGACTCCCAGGCCACATCTGGGCTGTGGGGTTAGCCCAGCCTTCTGCTGCCTTCTCACCACAGTTCTCGGCCACCTTTGCCTGCCCTGCCCTGCCCTGCCCTGCCCTGCGTGTACCTTTAGGGAAGTGCCTGGGCTTGTTTCTCAGTTCCCAGTCTGTTCCTGAGGAAGCCCAGGTTCTGCCCACTCCAGCTCTTGGGAGGAAGGGTGTGACCTGAAAAGCCCAAGACATGTAGTGAAAAGCAGGCATCATTTTGATACAGTTCCTCATTTGTCCATCTGCTGAGGGAGGCAGGGAGTGAGAGCTTTTGGAGAGTTCGTGTATTCACATAACAAACATTTGCTGGGTCTCCAGAGGCCCAGGGCCAGCTGGGCAGGGCTCTGGTCACATCAAGTCCCCTAAGACCAGTCAGTCTGTGTCCTGTGATGTTCCAGGTCTTGGATGAACTGCTTCTCTGGCTGAAGTGTGTTCTGACCTAATCTCAATGTCAGAACCCCTATTCTTGCCCCTGCAGGAACCCCTAATTGTTTTTCTTAGTGAATTTGGGGGACAAGTCCACATTTTAATTGTGCAGCAGAGTCACTGTGGGGGAGCTACTGCAACGCCAGCGGCACCCAAGTAAGAGTTTGGTGCTTGGCTGAACTTGGCCAACGGGAGAATTCCAGCCAGCTCCCAGCTCTCACCCCTGCTCGTGCTGGGTGTGAGCAGAGCCCCTCTGAAATCCCATATGACAGACCCCAAGACTGTGGTTCTCCAGGGCAGCCGCCTGCCTGGATTGAGCCCGTCTCGAGCCTGGGTGGTCTCAGCAGCCTGGGCAGTCAGCCCTTCTCTCCTGCTTTTGCTGGCTCCCTCCGAGGCTTGACAGCCATTACCAAGAAAGCAGTGACCGACCGTAGTCCAGGCCCCCCCCCCCACCCCCCTGTGTTCCTGGTGACCTGTCACTAGGGAAGAAAGGCGCCGGTGGCCCGTTTAACTTGCTCTGCAGCTGCTATAAATAGCCTCCGTTTCCAAGAGGAATTAAGGGGGTGTTTATCTTCTAAAAACCAGACATTTCCTGATGCTGCAAGCTGATTTATTCAATACTACAGAGAAGCCTCTCACATCGCCCCTATGTTCTGTCTGGAGAAAGGGAGCAGGAGGAGGAAAGGGAAAAGCTCGCTGTTTTCCACTTTGCACCACAGCACTTCCCGCCACCATCCTGTCAGGCAGGACCATTACCATCCTGAATAGCACCTGAGATACCATGTGAAATGCATTTTATGTGCCACTGAGGGGAAAAGCACAGCCAAATTTAAAACGCCACAGCTCTACCATTCATTCTAATCAGCGATGTTGAGATGCAAAAAAGCTGTCCTACTTAAAATGCATGAGCTCAGGTGAGACACAGCATTCTCCCCACCTGGTAGGTCAGAGAACTGAGTCCCCGTGAGTGAAGCCGCTTAGGGTGTCATAGCGGGATTGGGCAGAACTGGGGCTCAAAGTGGCTGTTGCCTAGTCCTACACTCTCCATTGCCTGGTCCTGGGTCCCACAGAGCTTGCAAAATCCCAAGTTTGCTTCTGGAACCTCATGTGGGCAACCCCTGGATCAGGAGGTTGGGCATCTACAACTGTGTGGAGAGGTCCACTGTCCCTGCCCCCCCGCGCCCCCAGGCTAAGACCCCTGGCAGGACAAGTGTCCTTTCTTTCAGGCTCAGGCGCCCTCCGCCCACTTTATCCTGGCAGACCTAAGCTGTGGGAGAGTTTGATTCCCTCCCGGGAACCTCCCCGTTACACCGGGATAACCAGGTATGCAACATGCAGGAGGAGCCAAAGACCTTGTCCCACCACCAACTTGGGCCTCATGACCACTCCCCTGCCCCAGGGGTGGAGGCAGGGTGACCAGAGGACACCCTTTGCTGTGGTCTTATGCCTGTTCATTTTGAGCCGCTGGAGAAACTGGGCTGTGGCTAAGTTAAAACAAGCTCCTATTTCTAGACCATTCCCACAACTGGGAGTCTTCTGGGATTTCACTGATGAGAGTTGCTGCTCCCCCAACTGTAGCAACGATTTTTCGGTCATTCAACACCCACCAATCAACATGACATGTTCTGGACACAGAACTGGGAACTGGGAAAAGCCCACAGGGAACTCAGGCCAGGGAAGGAGTTGGTCAGACCTGTCAGCTTCTATAATATCCTTCCATTGCTAACTGTGCTGGCACATAGTAGGTGCTCATTAAAAACACTGAATAAATCAGAAGTCAGATTATGATTTTGCAGACGTTTAGCAAAACAGCACTGTGTATATGCATACACATGCAGTCATTCAACAAACATTCGCCACTAGATGGAGTTTGGGAGGACCCACCTGAGAGGACAATGCCCAGCTCTGACATCAGAGGTAAGGTAAGGTTTAGAAGGCAGTGAGGCATTTGGGGCACCCATGGGCCAAGAAGGCCCCTTTGGCTGCCTCGGGAGTCTTGCCTAAGTGAGTGCCCAAAGTCTGCTTTTCTGACCAGAGCCCTTGCTTGCTTCCAGCAGCCGCCTCTGCAATAGAAATGCCAGGCAGCTGGCAGGCAGTGAATTGCTGCCACAGGGCCTTGGGCAGCACCCCCACCCCAACCCTCTTGATCACCCTCAGGTCCTGCCAGGAAGACATGGTAGAATGGCTGCCTGCCACGTTCAGGCCTTGGGACTGGCTGCTGAAATCAATCCCCCAGTCCCCAGAGAACCCCCGGGCCATTCCAGTTGGGAACTGGAGTGTGCAAAGTCTTGGAGGAGAGGCTGTAACCTGCTGCTTGACCCTGCGTCTGCCCTCACTGCCAGAGGGACGCCGGCTCAGGGACACAGCCTCCTGGCGTTTCTCGGGAGTTCATTGTCTCACTCTCTTTTCCAAGCCCCTAATGCGACGATTTGTACAACAATGTCTGTGCCTTATGAAAGTGTCTGTGCACTTTTTTAATCCTTTTTAAAAGCAACTTTTAAAAGTGGGCAGGGGATTAGCATACAAGGTAGTATTCTAGAAATCTGTGATAATCACCGAGACCCGTTTGCATTATGTTTTTAATGTTGGAGTGACGTGTTCCCCCCTCCCCCCACCACCTGTGTACAGACCTTTTTAAAACGGTCTCTTCTGTTTATTTTTCTGATTCAATACTGTGACCTCTCCAATACAGTCTAGTCTTTGGGGCTCTGTATAGAGGTTTTAAAACTTGGGGGAAGTGGGATGGGAAGGGTTTGCACTGATCCTGTGTGTTGTGCTTTTTTGTGTGTGGTGTTTTGGTTTTTGTCTGTTTGTATCTGTTTTATAGAAACATTTTCCTGTTTAAAAAAAATACAAGTTTGGCTTGTTAAAAAAGAAAATCTCTTCAGAACTCAATTTTGAACTTGGGGGGGGGCGGGGAGGGAAGTGGGGGCGGAGCCCTGACAGTGAACACGCTAGAGGGAACCCACAAATCAAACAACCAGAGTGTGCTTGCCAGAAAGCTTGGTTACACAGGCCACAAACCCAACTCCAACTGGCTTCAGGGAATAAGTTCAGGTAACTGAGAAGTCCAGAAAGAACCTCAAAGTCCACTTCAGGTGCAGTGGGTTCCAGAACGGGAGTGGTCTCTCTCCGTCTGGGCCTGTCCTCCTTTACTCCAGCCCTTCCCAGGCGAGTCCAGGCGCAGGTCCAGGCTGCATCCTGCTTTCCGGCCATCTCTCCATGGGCCAACCTGGACTACGTGCCCCTTCCTGAGCCAGTCACCAAGGCCCTAGAGATACGGGAGTTGGCCTTCACCCAATAGCTGCCAGGGAGATAAGAGCGGGAATTGCCGCCCTGGGAGGCACTTGGTACAATGAAGAAGGAGGCAGAGTAGGCAGGACACCGGCCGTGATACTCATGTGGACCTGGTTAACTGCATGGTCTGTGAAACCAGACAGCCTGTGCTTCACCAAGACATGCTGGAGACACTTGGCCTATTGTGCCTCAGTTTCCTCATCTGCAGAGCAAGAATAGTATGAGCTCCTGATTTCAGGATGGGTGTAAGCATTACTACTTTCCTGCTGCTGATGTGCCAGGCACAGTGTCTAGCACTCAGCAATAAGAGTTTATAACATGGCAATGTGTTTATGCTAAACTCTGCTGGGAAAATCAAGATCGAAAGCCACACATATACATGCTGATCTCAGCCAACAGCCCCCAAACTGAGTATACTCAGGGATGACAACAGCAAAGTCGCAAAATGTCCTTGGAGGCTTGTGACGGCTGGTGCCGCCCCCTACCTGGGTGTTTTACAGATTTTCTGACTGCCCAATAATTGCTTTTAATTTAATATTTATTTAGAAAAAGTACCTCCCTACTCTGGGGGGGGGGAACCCCAACAAGAACAATTGGCCCTTGCTGGAATTCCTGAGGAATTCCCAGGCTGATTGTCTGATTTTAAGATCTAAATTTAGTCCTGGTGGAGATAAGGTTTTAGGGGCCAAGTTGACCAGTTTGGTGGTGCTTTCTCCAGGCACATCTTTAGGATGCAGATTTCTGGGGTGGAGCATTGTCGTGGCCTGGGGAATGGGGGAGGGGGTGAAGGCTTACTCCTTCTGGCTGGGCTTGAGGTGGCAATGAGGTTTAGGAGCGGTGGAGCAAGAGAAATAAGCAAGCACTTACTGAGTAGACACAATCAGGATTTCCACAGTCTTCCAATGAATCCTTCCCAACAATATTTGTTTCTTCATTTTATAGGTGAGGGGTCCAGTTTCCCTCCAAGGTAGAAGGATTGCTGGCCAGGTGTGCCTACTTAGAGTAAAGGTGATAGCTGTCAGAAACACGTTTCATAGGCTTTCAGCTGGGTCTCAGGTAGGGACAGAGTTTGCCTGGAACCTAGGCTCTCTTCTCCCTTCCTTGGAGATATCACCCATTATATCACCCACTTCTAGGCCAGGAGATATATTTATAGGTGCCATCTGATAATCAAGACTTCTGTTTAAATAAATTGGGAGTAGGGGAACCCATATTTATCTAGGCTCTTTTGGTTCCAAGAGATTGAAAATCCAACCCAAGACTTAACTTAAGAAGCAACTCACAACAAAACAGGTCTGTTCTAGCTTCAGCACTGTCTGGTTTCTGGCCCTGCATGACTTCCGGTGTACAGGTGTTCACCTGAAGTCTCAGGCATCTTCCTCCATCTCTCAGCTCTGCTTTCCTCGCAGGATCTCCTTGCAGTAGGAGCACCACCTCTTTTGGCTTTTAAAGGAGCACTGAGCACATGCTACCTTAGTAACTGTTAAAAACTTTCAGGAAAATTCCCAGGTCTGTCTTTCCTTTGACCTCCTTGCATCAAAAATTCAATCCTGAATATTTTCTGTCACTGTCCCACACTTGATACAAAGTCAGGTGTGACATGGCCCTTGAACCCAAGAATCAACCACTTTGAGGGAAAGGCAGGCCTAACAACAGGCATACTGACATCATCCTAGTTCTGGGGGTGGTGGGACAGACTGAATTCAGGGCAAAATGGCTTTGGATCATTTAGTGGTGTAAGTTAGGAATTCTTTGTCTGGGCAGTTCAGGCCCTTCCTAATGACTGGGCCATGCCCTTTGGCACATAATGCTTGTCACCTATATTTCCTGGTTTCCTTGAGAACAATCCTCCACAAAGATAATAAATACAGAAACTTAATGAGCACTTATTATGTGCACGAGCATTCATTACTGAATCCTCATCACAGCTCATGAGATAACTCCTTCATTACTTCCAGTTTACAGGAGAAAGGACCAGGATTCAGAGAGATGGAGTAACTTTATCCCACTTTGTATGGTCTCTTGAAGGATTTTTCTGGTAATTTTTTGGATAACTATTTCCCAATGGTTTTTTTTTTTTTAATTTTTTTTTTTTTTAAGATTTATTTATTTGTGCATACAGAACTGGGGTACAGGCCAGAGGCTCAGGGGCAGCGAGAGGCTTCACCAGAGACAGAGTGGGGAACAGAACAGGCAGATCGACGAAGTACACTGCTGAGGGGAGCAATGGGAGGGTCAGGAGAGGTCTGCCATGCCATGTGGTCACCTCCAGGGCAGGTGGGAATCGAACTCATGCGGAAGTGGCTTTAGATTCTCAGTGCTGTGCTTCAACCCGCTGCGCCACCAGGGAGGGCCTTCCCAATGGTTTTTAAGGGCAATTGAGCCTAGAATATATGCACTTGTGTTATTTGACCCCACAATCCTTCAAGTTATCAGCCCATTGCACAGGTAAAGCAAGAGGGCTTAAAGAAGATGACAAACTACCCCAACTCACTTGACCTTTGAACCAACAGAGCCAGGATTTGAACCAGGTCTGACATTATACAGCACCAAAACTGTGAATGAATTGTCAGAAAGAGGAGGAGGAAGCAGAGGTGTAGAAAGAATGAAAAGAGGGAAAGAGAAACTTTAGGGGGAGAATGTAAAGGGGAGGGGGGAACCAGCCTTAGCCAAAGGATGCGGAGAAAAAATGTCCTCAGGCTGGATTCTTGACTTCCTCAAGGTCTATTTGTTCAGTTCTGAGGATGGGACTCTGTGCCTCTCCTCCAGGCTCAACTATCCTGAACCTTTGAAGATGGTTTTGGCCCCTAGACAGGGATGTGGAAATCATGAATATTCAAGACATCCAGCTATGGGAACAGAACCCGACCTTGGCTGTTACATGCACCCATGGGGAAGCTTCCAGAGGCTTGGGAGCAGCAGCAGCAGCAGCGTGGAGTGCTACAGGCACTCTCATCCCCTTTCCACAGCCTCCTCCCCTCCGGACTACCCTCTGGCAGTTTTAAACGTTTCTCTCCAAATGCAGAGGCTCCAACTCCCCTCCCTTACAATTCCCCACCACCACCACCACCACCACACACACACACACACACACACACACACACACACAGGTAAGGGCTTTGGCCACCCTCAGGGAGTCCATAGGGCAAGCTTAGGCATCAGCTCTGCCCAATAACCCTGAGTTACATTCATACCCTGCTCCCCAACTAGCAAAGATCCTCTGGTCACCCCAAAATGTGCATGATGTGCCTCCTGGACTTGTGCGATGACTCTACACTTCATTTTCCTGCCTCTGGGAGGCGCCTGTGGCACTACTCCCTGGAGCCCTGCGCCCATTCTGCCTCAGCTCAGCTCAGATGCGATTCTAGTGTGAGAGTCTAGCATCCACTGGCCAGGTAAGAGCCCTGGCTCTGGAGACACACAGCCTGGGGTGCCAGGCCTGCCTCTTTTGTGGGATTTTAAGCCTCTCTGAGCCCCAGTTTCTAGATCTTTAAGGGGTGCCAGGCCCCTTGTGATGGCGTCAGGACGAAACTTATTGGGAAGAAGCTGGCACTTAGGAGATGGTCAGTAAGGGCGGTCATTGATTTTATCTGTATTTAGCCCTGCTCCTCCACTTTTCCTCCCTCATCTTATCCGCCATCCCCATCCCAGCTGGGCCAGGGGTTCGCAGGCCTCTGAGCTTGTCTGGGCCCCTCGCCCCTTGCTTGTGTTGGCTCCCTGTCAAGAATGCTGGCTTGGGCCTGGGAGGCTGACTGACCTCCGGCTCCAAAGGGAACGTCGCACTTTTGCTCAACTCCCAGGAACAGCCTCACATTCCATGCGGGGCGTGGGAAGGGCCAGGCCTTCCCCAACTGAGCAGAGCAGGAGCTGCCTGCTGCCTGGCTGTCCTCACCCACAGCCCCTGTGAAGACCAGTTTCCACCTCAGTGTCCCTCTGGGGTGGGGTCTGGAAGAAGATCGTCATGGCCACCACAGAATGAAAATGCCAGGAAGTTTCCAGTGATGGTTTGTTCTCTGGCCTTCCCCAGCCTCCAGTCTCCTAGCTGACAAAAAAAGAATTTTCTCCATTCTTTGAAGATCTCTGTCCCCTGTGACAGGTAGCCCAGGACCACCTAGACCCCACTCCAGGACCACACCACCTGACCCAGACTGCTGGCTTCCGCTGTGGGGTTGAGTTGGGCTTGTTCTTAGCAGAGGCCTGGCACTGGGAAAGGCCCCCCTGAAGGTCATCCAGGAGTGGGCCTGTGCAGTGGTCAACGGAGGAGGCAGTCTCAGCGCGGTGCTGCACAGAGGAGTTGCCCAGGCAGAGACGGTGGGGGCGGGGGGGCGCCTGTGTGAAAGCTGCCAGGAGAGGTGGGGCTGCGGGAGGTGGCAGGCAAAGGCCCCATTAGTCATTTTCCTTCACCTACCACCAGTCTCCCTTCCTCCAAGAAGTTCCCCAACTCTACTGACCGGTGGCTCCTGGGCAGGCTTACCCTCAGCAGATTGGGCCCCCTAACACTCTGTTAATGGGCAAACAGCAGTGGAACAGCCCAGGCAGGAGACTGGAACAAGACGGCCTTGGGGCCAGGACCCCATCCCTCTCCAGACTGGCGTTCCCCATTATCATCAAAAGGCAGTGAACCTGAAGTCCGGATGTCCAGGAAAGGGGGCTTTCTTTTTTTTGTAGTGGTGGTGGGGTTTTTTTTGTTTTTTTTTTTGTTTGTTTGTTTGTTTTTAAGCTGATAGAGCACTATCGCCCTCTAGTGGCCATAGTGAGAGGCACAAAGACCAGAGCGGAGAGAAACTGGCATGTGGACTGGAAAGGTCCAGGGACTGGACCCTCCCCGCACTCCCACCGCGGCTTAGACATGTCACCGGATAACCTGGTAGGGTGACACTGAGACTGGGTTTGAATTCTGTCAGAGTCTTGGGCTGGTTGGAGCCTGTGGCTGGAACCAGAACCAGTTCTTCCCCAGACTCTGCTAAGCAGCTCCGACGATATGTGGTCCTTAAATGGCCACCGCCGTGTACCACTGGTCTGACCAAATGAGTTTATCCCACACACTCAACCCAGTTGTATTTTATGTGAAGAACATGAGAATAAAGCAAATAGGGAAAGATGCAAAGTGATGGAGTCCTCCAGGCTTTATGCTAAGTGGAATGAATAAGCCAACCATGGAAAGACAAACACTGTGTGATTCCGTGTACCACAGGGACAGACGGTGGAACAGGGGTTATAAGCAGCCGGGTAAAGGGTAGGAGTTAGTGTTTAATGGGGACAGAGTTTCAGCTTGGGAAGATGAAGTGTCCTAGAAGTGAATGATGGGCGTGAATGGCCATTCACCAGTGTGAATAGCCACAGCACCTCTGAACTGGATGCTGAGAAATGGTTAGGTGACAGCTTTAATATCATGTGCAATTGTTTAACTTGGAAAGAAAAAGAAGCCCTAAGCGCACATGAGGAAGGGCAGAGCTGCTAACACTGCACCTTTGGCCACTGAGGGGAGGAAAGCGTGACTCCCCTAACCTGGTCTGTTGGGGGTGCCACCCAGAATATCACAAGCTACATAGCTTAGACAGCAGAGATGACCTTTGTCACAGTTCTGGAAGTTGGAAGTTCAAGGTCAGGATACTGCTAGGGGTGGTGTCACAGGACCTCTCATTTCAGTTCTGCATGTTCCCTGCCAGGACCCTTCCTGTGAGCGTGAGCAGAGGTCAGCTTTGGCTGGTGTCTCTTCCTCTTGTTATGAGGACATCGGTGTTATCCAAGCAGGGTCCCACCCTATGAGCTCGTTTAATTGATCAACTAATCAACTCTTCAAATGCAATCATACTGGGGGTTAGAGCTTCAGCCAATGATGCCTGTTACCTTCAGGTGTGTATTACCAAAGCCCCACTAATCCCCCGCCAGAGTCCACTAGACCCGGTCCTCTTTGCCTTTACCTTTCCCACAAAACCTGCCCACCGACCCACCCCAGAACCTTAGTTCTGCAGTCAGATTGCTAAGGTTCGTTTGGGTTACTTTAGTCTGTTCCTTTGTAGTCCATATTTGAGTGAAGTCATCCAAATAACCTTAAAATTTACACTGACATAGAAAAAAAATCTGGAAGGAAATTACCAAAATGGGATTACCTTGATGGAGAGATAGTAGCAATGGAGCATTTTTATTTTCTTCTTTTCCTTCTCTGTAGGACCATAAAATTTGTAAGGAATCTATTTTGCTATTATAAGAAGAAAAATATGATGATGAGTGCTAAACGTAAGAAGGTTCTGGACCATGAGCATGAACAGAAATAGAAGCAGATTTTATAGCAGAGGAGGTCAGTGTTAAGGCCAGGGGAAGCCCAGGGGAATGTGGGAACCCTTAACTTGCTCAGGGGGTGAGGGAAGCTTCCAGATGGAGGGAACCCTTGAGGAGAATCTTGAAGGGAGAACAGAAGATCTCCAGGTGGAGAAGAAGAGGGTTGGCTGGTCAGATAGAACAGTAGGTGAAAAAGCCCCAAGGTAGTTTTTGCTACCTTGCTGGTGACCTCAACAGACCAAAACAAGCAAAAAAAGCAAAACCAAAAAACACCCTCAGAAACAAAGATATGAGAAGGAGCTGGTTGGAGAGATATGTATACTCTCTAATTTGAGGTTAGTTATTGAAAATTACTCCTTTAACTAAAAAGAGGACATTAGATCCTTTCCTTCACATCCAAAAAGAAACAGGTAAGCTCTATTCACCCTCTGTTCACCTTGTAAACTTTCCCCCAGAGCTGTGGTTTTCCAGATAAATTGCAAAATTGCCCAGCTAATGCTAAGAAGTTAAGTCAGATTAAATCAGATTGGGTGTGTGTCCAAGGGCTGTTTATCAGTTCCTACTTGGGGCTGAGCTAGGGACTCTGTTAACTCAGTCACCCCAGCAAAGTCATTGGAATTTGTTACTTGTGTTTCTCCAGTAAGAGAATAGAGCGGAATGGCCTGGAGCTACCCAGGAGGGAGTGAGTAAATGGTGAGACCCCAGGTAACCTTAAAGAGCCCAGCCCACCTCTGCTGTAGTGACACCTGTCAGCCTCAGGTACCCCTTCTTCATGAATGAAAGAGGACATGGGGGTGCACCCAATCACCCCCCAGATTCCCCTGGACTTGGAGGAGAGATGCAGGAAAGTGGAAGAACTGGCACATAACTGATGCTCCACCATCAGCTGGGGTTCCCCGATGGAATAAGGGAACTGAGATTTGACTCCTGGATCCTGCGCCTTCTCCCCAATATCTTGGCACTATAACCCAGGAATGTGGCTTGACCTTGGGGGAAGGAAACCCACTGGAGTGGGATTCCAAAAGGGAAAATGAAGTTGTGGGGAAAATACCCTCATGTCAGGGGTGCCTGGGTTTACCCGTTCAGGTTCCTACCTGTGGCACATGTGCCTCCGTCTTTGTCTGGAACATTCCCCCAGCCACACTCAAGCATGCTTGTGTGCTCACGCACACGCACGCACACACACGCAGTTTGCCCAGATCACACCCTCCCCACTCTCCATTCAAACTTTACAGTTTCCATTTGAGCTGCTACAGAAATCCCTCTGGGGGTGGGAGGGGGGTTCCCCACCTTTACCTTGCACTCCTTGACTGGGTTAATCCGTGATAATTATCTCCTTTAGTTCCTCAAGGGCAGGGGTACTGCAGGTAGCTCAGTCCTGGTCCTGTATCCCCGATGTTATGAATAGCGTCTCTCTTGGTAGATGCCCTGCAGATGTTCACTTAAATGTCTGTGATATGGGTGAGGGAGACAGACGGGGGGAAGCTGTCCAAAAAGTGGGTGATTGCTGACAGCTGCAGAAATTGGTATCCTGCTCTCCCTGAGGAAGTTATTCCAGAATGAGCATGTTCTGAGCCGCTCTGGCCTCCAACTTGCTGGCTCTTCCAAGCCTCCCCTCTCTACTTCATGGGACGGTTTGCAGAAGAAAGGCAGAAGTGGAGAAGCATGAGGGGCTTGTGGGATAGTGGACACGCAGAGGGTGGAGAAAGTAGAAATTCAGACTTCTGTGTTGACTGAGAGAGACACTCGGAGGAATTATGCTCGACTAACTTTGTCTTTAAAAAAAAAATCCATTTACTTATTTATGCACACAAGAACTGGGGTATAGGCCATAGGTGTGGGGGATGAGAGGAGTCACCAAAGACAGTGGGGAGCTGAACAGGCAGATGGACTGAAATACACTGCTGAGGGGAGCAGTGGGTAAGACAGGAGAGGTCTGCTGCGCCATGTGGGTCAGCTCCCTGGCCGGGGTCGAACTTGTGCTGCAGTGGCTGCCGAGAGCTTCATAGGTTGTACTTTAACCCCTTGCACCACCAGGGAGGGCCCAGCTTTGCCCTTTCGCTGTGGCCTTCATTTCACAGGGCCTTTCTTCTACTGGGCTACAGTTTCATCAGCCTTAAGTCCCCCTAAACCACCATCGAGAGTTCCTGCCTCTTCTTTCATTCTTCTGTATCAGCAGGAAGGAAGCGATTCCTGCAGACCTCTGTGCTTTATACCTGTGCTAGCTCTTCTTTCAGTAAATTTTGCTTGAGCCTCCACAGGTCCCAGTTGTAGTTTGTATTTTCTTTATGCATACAGAACTGGGATATAGGCCAGAGGTGTGGGATAATGAGAAGATTCATCAGAGAGACACAGTAGGAAGCAGAACAGGCAGATTGGTGAAGTACACTGCTGAGGGGAGCAGTGGGTGAGACAGGAAAGGTCTGCTGCACCAGGTGAGTCACCTCCGAGGCTGGGGATCGAACTCACACCAAAGTGGCTGTGGCAAGCTTTGCAGTGCTATGCTTTAACTCCCTGTGCCACCAGGGAGGGCCTGATTTTATTTTTTTATGTCCTTGTGAACAGACTGAATGTTCTGGGTGCCACCGTTCTAGCATCTGCATAGACCTGAAGTCAGAGCTGGCTTCCTTTTCCTGTTCTGTGTAGCAGCCTTGCAAGAATCTGCCTGCAGTCAACCAGACGGTCAACCCCCACTGACGACCATGGGGTTAGATAAAAAAGATTTAGCAATGGGTGCCCAGCCTTTGCATCCCCACAGTGGACTCTCTAGAAAGGAGGAGACTAACCCCACCAGTGCCTTCCCGAGTGCAAATAGCATCAGCACATCTTTACTTATTTATGCATACAGAACTGGGATATAGGCCAGAGGTGCAGGGGTGGTGAGAGGATCCATCAGAGACAGAGTGGGGAGCAGAACAGGCAGACTGACAAAGTACACTGCTGAGGGGAGCAATGGGAGGGTCAGGAGAGGTCTGCCGCGCCATGTGGGTCACTTCCGGGTCCAGGATTGAACTTATACTGATGCGGCTGCGGCCAGCTTGCAATGCTGCGTCCTAACCTGTTGGGAGGGCCCAGCATCAGCACATCTTTAGAACCAGAAGTCCCCCTGTTCAGGATAATTGCATTTTCGTGTCAATAACTCATGGTTCCTACTTGCATAAACTAAATTAGAGCTTGTGATTGTTGGAACAACTGTCACAGAGTAAACTGTCAACTGCTTCTCAGGTTGAATCCTCTCTCTGAGTCTCGAACAAGCTCGAATAACTACTGAGGCTTTATTTCCAGTTAACACCATCCCCACCATAATATTCCCCTTGATCCGTCCTACCTTGGTCTCCAGTGTAGACAGCTATTATTCCCCTCTCTCTCTTCATTCCCTTTCTTTTGGGAACAGCACCTCAATTTTTCTCAGGGGAGCCATCCAGCCCACCCTATCCCACCCGGGCCTCTCCCAGCCCTGCGGATCATGCTGGCTGATCTCATCCTCCTGGCAAGTATTGAGTTCCTTGGCCAAGGGAGCACTTTTCCACCCACACTTGACCTCACTCCGCCCTGATCCATTGTCCACACAGCAGCTGGAGAGAGTCTCTTGAAACACAAACCAGATTGTACACTTTCTCTACTTTAACTCCTTCAAAGATTCTCCTGCCTGGTCCAAACTTCTTTTCTGAGAACTGCAAGTTCACAGAAAGTTTCTGCTTGAAGGTCACTTACCCCGAAATATGCTTGTTTGTTTCAGCATCCTGTTTATTGTCTTCATGGCACGTGGCTGGCTGGCTGGCTGGCTGGCTCTCTCATGGCCTGGAAGGCAGTGAAACAGGAGGGACTCACTCTCTCCCCCAGCATCTCGACACTGACACATGGTCGGGGCCCAGCCAGTCTGTGAGGAAGGCAGGGAGGAGGCTGACCAGGGATTTGGGTGCAGGGCAGTGGTGGTCCAGATGGAGTGGCCTGCACTTGGGCCCGGTAGATGTGTTTGGAGCAAAGATAACACAATGCATCAATGGATCAGAATGTGGGGGGAGGAAAAAGGAATCAAGAGGACTCCTATGTTTCCAACTTGAGCAATTGTGTGAGTGGCTGCGCCAGTAAGTTTGAGGGGATGTATAGAAGGGGAAGGCTTCCATTTATGTTTGGGATCCATTATTCTTGTGATGTCTGTGAAACACGAAGAGGAAGTGTCACTGGACAGCCAGGGGACCTGGAGCTGGTACAGAATGCCATGAGAGGGGGCAGAGCATCCCGTGCATGGACAGGGATCCCCCAAGTTCCCCCCATTTACATGCCTTGGCATGCCACTCCCAGTAGACCGTAAGCCAGATTTCCTGACTTACGGTGGATAGCTGGGAAGGAGCACAGTGGATAGATAGAATGAAGGGGAAAAAAGATATTTGGAGGAGAAACTTAGGGGAGACACCTGGGTGAGAGACTCGTGGGTGACAGACACGTAGAAGCTGCTCCTGGGACTTCAGCATTTGGCAGAGACAGTGGCAGCTGTTATCTTGAACTCGTGATGGATTGCATGGTTCATTCTGAATTTCATTCTCGCCTTCTGTCCCAGCCTCTGAGCACTGCCTAGCCCCTTTCTTAGGGTTCCTGGTCGGAAGGCACCTTAAGACATGTGGCAAGCTACCCCTTCTCAGCTACCGGTTTTAGGTAGAGCCTATTTGGCTTGGGGTGGGTAATTTGTATTTTGTTTGCCCTACCACCACCCCAGGGATGGGTAATTTTGGGAGATTCATTTGGGAATCTGTTATTTTTTTCGATTCTCTCTTTCTCCCTCTCCCCCCACACACATCCATGAAATAATCTGCTTTCTTTGCCTTACTGAGCCCCAGGGGGTTAACCTTTTTAAAAACATGCCTTTTAATAGTTTGGGGTCCCTGGGTACCCCTTGATCACCTGGTTTCAGAACTGGGGAATGATCTCGATTTAAGATATAAACATGTGCCAGCAGCACATAGAAAGCATTTAAAATCACAAGATTGTATGAGATCAGTTGTATAAGGAGAGAAAGGAGCTCAGGATCACATCCAAGTGTCCTCAAGATGGAAACCTAGGTTCTCAGGAATTTACCGATGGCAGAGAGGAACACAGCCAAGAAAGGCATTAAAGGAAGGGGAGAGGGGCCTCCCTCGTGGCTCAGTGGGTTAAAGGTTAAAGCGTAGCACTGTGAAGCTGTCCAATCCTGGCCAGGGGCTGACCCACATGGCGCGGCAGACCTCTCCTGGCCAGCCCGCTGCTCCCCTCAGCAGTATACTTCGTCAGTGGGCCTGGTCTGCTCCCCACTCTGTTTCTGGTGAAATTTCTCACCTCCCAAACCTCTGGCATGTATGCCAGCTATTGTGTGCATAAATAAATAAATCTTTAAAAAAATAATAAAGGGAGGGGAGGAGGCCCTAAAATGCTAGCTCGGGCGGGGGGGTGGAGAGGAAAGAACAGATTGAGCTGGGGGTGAGTTGGGAGGCAGGAGTGGGGTATTTGAACTCTGAGATGTCAAGGATAATGAGGATTTCTGGGGATGACAGAATCTCTAGGGACATACTTTGCAACCTGGGATCTGGATGCGTCACTCACTTCTATGGTCAGCGGAGCACCACCAGGTAAGAGCAAGCCTGGGCCCTCCCTGGTGGCACAACAGGTTAAAGCGCAGCACCATGAAGCTATCGCAGTCACTCCAGCACAAGTTCAATCCCTGGCCAGGGAGGTGACCACATGGTGCAGCAGACCTCTCCTGACCTGCCTGTTGCTCCCCTCAGAAGTGTATTTCAGTGGCTCTGCCTGTTCTGCTCCTTACTCTCTCTGTGGTGAATCCTCTCACCTCCCCCATACCCTAGTTCTTTATGCATAAATAAATAAATTTTTAAAAAATGAGCAAGCGTTTTGTGAAGGGATGGGGGGGTTAGAGTTACTGTTGGGGTGGACCCATGGGGGTTGGAGGATGGCAGCCATCAGGGGGAGGGAGGACACCACAGTCAGAGGGGGGATTTCAAAGGAGAAGGATCTTCATATCTACCCTGGGCCCTAGGACACCCCGTGTGAAGGCAAACACATGTCCCCTCAGATTCCTCAAAGCTGGATCCTTGGAACAGCAGATGCCAGGGCAGAAAGGAGTGGCCGAGATGGGCAGCAGCCAGTGGGGACAAACTCAGGCTTGCTGGTCTCAGAACAGAAGGCTGTGGAGTGATGGTGGGTGGTGTATGTATGGGCATGGGCGTATGTATATGTGTGTGAGAGAGACAGAGAAGGAAGAGAGGAAGAGCGGGAGAGGGAAGGTGGGGAGGAATCGTCAGCTCAGGGGTGAGAGGAAGGCACAAGGTTGCAGGCTCAGTGGAAGATGCCAGACGCCTGGGAGGCCAGGAGGCCAGAGGGTTCTACAGAGGCCCCTTCAGGGAGGGAGGGCGCTAAGGGTCTCCAGCTGAGCAGCAGCTTCCAGGGCCACTGCTCCCCAGGGCCCAGTACTGGGTCTGAGGGTTTTCTGATTTGCTAAGTATATTATTATCATTAAGAAATGCACAGCAATGCCTTGACTGGATGCTCCCTGACTTCATCATTCACCTACTAATTAGCATGTTGATTGTATGTAAAATTTTTCAACTATTCACAGCACTATCATGCAGACCTTTAAAATTCTCTTTGCTCATCTCTAAAAGCTCCATGCAATAAAATCCTTGAAAAGGAATGCTCAGGTCAAAAAATATGCAAAAGTCTAAGACTTTAAATCTCTGCTGCTAAACTCCTCTTCCAAAACCATTTACATATTCAACTACCATATTCTGTCACAACCTCACTAATTTAGGGTGTTCCTTATTTTCACAGTTGTTCAATTAAAGGTTTTAGATGCATGAGGTTTCCTTAATATTGCAACTTGTTAATTCACAATGGGCAAGAATTACAATTTTTTTTTTGGCATAAACATTATCTTCCTTTTTTTTTTTTAAAGGTTTATTTATTCATACATACAGAACTGGGGTACAGGCCAGAGCTGCGGGGTGGGGGGGGGTGAGAGGATTCACCAGAGATAGAATGGGGAATAGAACAGGCAGACTGACTAGATACACTGCTGAGGGGAACACTGGGTGAGACAGGGATAGAACTCATGCTGCAGTGGCTGCGGAGAGCTTCATAGTGTTGTGCTTTAACCCACTGCACCACCAGGGAGGGCCCATATACATTATCTTCTAATGGAGTTTTTATCTTTGGTGATTATTTTGTGAAGCATTATTAGTGCCGAAGAGTACTAGTAAAAACAACAAGCTTGGGCCCTCCCTGGTGGCGCAGCGGGTTAAAGCACAGCACTAAGAAGCTTAAGCCACTTCCGCATGATCCCCGCCTGCCCTGGAGGCGACCACATGGCG
>NW_004567109.1:59167506-59177435 GCF_000260355.1 Condylura cristata
AAAAAAAAAAAGCTTGGGCCTCCTGGTGGTGCAGGGATTAAATCCTCAGCTCCATCAAGTTATCACTAGCCACTGTGGCATGAGTTTGATTCCTGGCCAAGGAGCAGCAGACCTCTCCTGTCTCACCCGCTGCTCCCACAGCAGTATATTTCAGTAGATCCAGCTCTACTGCTCCACACTCTGTCTGGTTAATCTTCTCATCCCCTCCCCACACATCTGTAACCTAGACCCTAGTTCTTGCATGCATAATAAAATAAATCTTTAAAACAACAAAACCACCAGCAAGCTTATTGGCTATCTGTATTGAAATATTTCTCCCAGCTTATTATTTGACATTCAAGTTTGTTTAGCTGTTACCTAAGGAAGGAAAAAGGACAAAGGTCACAGTTATCCATCTTTTTTCTTACTTTTTTTTTTTTTTTTTTTTGCCACTTGTGTGAAACTTTAGCATTTCAACCTACAGGTTATCAACTAGTCACTGATAATATCTTCTGCACTGATATTCTCTATGCTGACACGGTTTTAACAAATATTTAATTGAATCATCTAGACTTTCTCCCTTTATATTGATTTTGATTTTGTTCTTTTCCTTCTAGACTTGCCCAGTCCCTTCCGTCCCTTTCCTAGGGGTCCCCACTAGAAGGTGCCTTAGCCTTGTTGCAGGATTTTGGGCCTCAGGGCCCCTGCTTTGGGCCAACTCTATTTGGCTGGGCATTTTCCCACAAGGGGATGGTGAACTCTGGGTGCTTGATTTGGAAAGTATTTTATCTATTCTTTCCCTTCTCTTGTCTTTATTGCACACTAATTCTATCAAAGTTCCTTTCTATTAAAGGTCTTATGCACTAAAGTATGTTTTGTCTGGATGTGGTAGGTAGCAGAACAGAGCAGGTTTGGGGATTCTGGGGTGCCCCTCACCTCCCTGGTAACACAAGAACACAGTGACATTGTCACATCATAGTCTCCTATGGTCCACAGTTACCTTCAGTATCCCCTTGGAGTTGTGTAGCCTGTATGTTTGGACAGATGTATAATGACAGATAATGTATGTCCATCATAATTAGTACCATACAGAGTAACCTCACTGCCCTAAACATGCTCTGTGCTCTGCCTGTTCGTCTCTCACCCTTACTCCACTCCAGCAACCACTGAGCTTTCCATTGTCTCCACAGTTTTGTCTTTTCCAGAATGTCATAGAATTGGGATGATATGGTACATTTCTCAGATTGGCCTCTGGCACTTAGTCACATGTATCTAGGATTTTCCCAGGTCTGTTTATGGCTTGATTTCAATGCTGAATAAAATTCCATAGGCTATGGAGATGGGGCCAGCCCACCTTCCTCCTGTGCCATTACTCTTGGGGCACCTTCAGCCCGCACAAGCACCAGGTGTTCTCCCAGCTCAGGACCTCTGCACCTCCTCTGTCCTCTGCCCAAAACTCCCAACCTGATACCCACCCCACGCCACCCACATGGAGTGAACACCTAACCAAGCCTTGGCTGACTCTGCCATAGGTCAGTCCCTCTTAACTCACTTCCCCGCGCTCTGAATTTTCCTTCCTTGCATTTCCAATACAGGCTGTTCTTTACCTCAGTGTGAGTCCCTGAGTAACTTCTGTCCTCTCGTATAAGACTGTAAATATGGCCAGAGTAGCCACTGTCTTCTTGGTCCCCCGCGTGCCCCCCGCGCCTCTCGCAGCGGAGCGCACTCACTAGGCAATCCAGACATAGATGTGGGTGGGTGGATGGATAACTGCTGCATAAATAAATCCCTAGCAGAGGAGGGCCATAAAGTTCTGGGAACAGAACCTGTACCTTCCCGGGTGCGCACGCTGTCCACCAGAGGGCGCCAGAACCTGAGAAATCGCCCTGCGGACCCAGGGGGACCTCTTGAAGCTGCCGGGATTCCGGCGTGAGGCCCAGAGCCTGAAGCTTGGGGTCTCCTTACGCAGGGTGGGGAGCTCCCTGAGAAGCACAGCGAGTAGCTAGAGACTAAGATCTAGTTTGCCTCCCTGTCCTGCCGCTTCCCAGAGTGGGCAGTGGCATCTGCCTTGGGGTCCCCATCTGTCCAATGGTCTTGGAGGAGCAGGGGCGCCTGCCAGCCTCCACAGCCCACAGAATTTAGGATGATGACAAAACTCCTTTCTGCCCCTGTGGGAACCGGATCCCAGGAGCCAGAGGTGGGGGTGGGAGGTAGGAAACGTTCCTAGCAGGAACTGGCCTGGAAAAGGACTTCTGGGGGGAGGGAGGAGGGGGAAGGGGAAGGATACCAATCCCTACTCTCCTGTGTTGTTCACACCTCACCACAAGCCAGAGGAAACCTGTTGCTCTCCATGTTTGATAGATAAGGAAACCCAGACCCTCTGCAGAGATGGGAGCCTGGTGACCCCTACCTGCCTCCCCACCACCACGCCACATCTGACCCCCTCCACCCCGGGGCTCCCAAAGTGTGGTCAGGGAGCAGCAGCTTCCAACAGCAGGAGCATTGGCACCCGATAGAAATATGGCTCTGGAGTCTCCCTAGTGGCTGGGGGTTAAGTCTCAGCACCATCACCATAAGGACCTGAGTTCAATCCCCGCCAGGAGCTGACCCACATGGCGCAGCAGACCTCTCCTGTCTCGCCCGCTGCTCCCCTCAGCAGTGTGTTTCAGTCATTCTGCCTGTTCTGCACCCCATTCTGTCTCTATGAATCCTCTCATGTCCCCCACATCTCTGGCCTGCACACCAGCACTTCTATGCAAAAATAAATTAAAAATCTTATAAAAACAAAGAAAGAGGGCTCTCCCTGGTGGCGCAACAGGTTAAAGCACTGCATTATGAAGGTCTTTGAAGTCACTGCAGCACAAGTTCGATCCCTAGCCCTGGAGGTGACCACATGGCGTGGCAGACCTCTCCTGACCCGCCCGCTGCTCCCCTCAGCAGTGTACTTCGTCAATCTGCCTGTTCTGCTCCCCACTCTGCCTCTGGTGAATCCTCTCACTGCCCCTGTACCTCTGGCCTGTACCCCAGTTCTGTAAGCATAAATAAATATATCTTTAAAAAAGTAAGAAATGTGCCTTTGGAGTTCATCCAAACTCTGAGTCAGAAGGGGGTGTGTAGGCCACCTGTGCCTAAAAGCGTTTCAGGACCCTCTAAGACACAATCACGGGTGAGAGCCAACAGCTGCTCCTTGTGTGCACTCCCTTAGGTGTGGGAGACACACCTGGCCCCGGACACCAAGGAGGGCCACGTGGAGTGGCCACAGAGGGCCAGAGGAGGAGGAGCCAGTCACCCTGCTCCAGGGGAGAGGCAGCCCCCGGTGGACCGGAGCCCTGGGTGGACAGTGCCCGCTGGTGAGAGAAGCCAGCACAGGGTGGGGGGCTCCTCCCTGGAACTACCAGGAGCCTGTTAGACAGCCTCAGGAATGCAGGGAAGAGGAGGGGAGGCGCTCAGGCCAATCAGGGCACTCGGGGACAGTGCAGACCCCGGGGCTCCTTCCCTGCATCTGTCTGCCTGGTTGGACCAGGAAGCTGCCTTCTGAACAGGGCACCTGCCTTTCCCTTCACACCCTAGTATTTGGCAATGCAGGTGTGGAAGGCTTGGGAACCCCCAGGCCCAAGTGTGAGTTCTGTTTCTGTCCCTCGCTGGTTCTCTAACCTAACGCATTTCTGCCCCTTCTTCCACCTTAGGGTTGCTCCTGTCTAAAAGGATGAAAACAGGAGAGGGGTTCGGGGACCAGAAAGGGTTGGGAAGGCTGACTGGGAGGTGGAGGTGACAGGGGAGGAAGGGCGGAGAATGCCAGGTCCCAGCCTGAGTCCAGTCCCTGGAGCAAAGTAGAGCCACAGACTCTTCTGTGGCCAGGGTTGCATTTTGCAACATTGCAGCAGGAGGGACAGTGCCCAGTGGGGCTCTGGGGAGTTTCCACATGTATCTCTGGGCCAGACACTCCAGGTCCAAATCTCTGTCCTGTCCATTCCCCACAGCCGTGGGGCTCAATGTGCCAGTGCCTCTGTTGCTTCAGCTATGAAAGGAGGAAGATTAAATGAGAGACCATGGACAGCACAGGCTGGAGTGTTTAACCCCTAAAGGCCATTCCAGCCATCAGATTACTCAAGGCCAGCACAATGGCCCATGGGGGCCAAACGGAGGAAGTCACCCTTTGGAGTGGCCTGTGGACCCGTGTGGCCCTGGGAACACACGATAGCATGACCCCCTGGCCCTTCCTGTTGCCAGGGCCCAGGTCGGAGCCGGTGGGAACTGATCCCTGGGTCCGATGCCTACCCAAGCCTCCCCGTGCCCTGGCCGGCCCGCCCACATGACCTGGCTTCCTGTTTGTGCTGCCAGTGCCGATGGGAGGAAGCCAGTGCCCCCGCCCGGGGCTGGAGGGCAGGAATGTGGACGTGCTGACGTCAAAGCTGTGTCCTAGTTCTGGGGAAGTCGAGAAGGGAAGGGCTTCCTGCAGCACTGCCTTTGATCCTGGGGCTGTACTGGGGGCCTACACCAGCCCAGAGGGAGTCCAGCCACCCAGAACCGTCTTGATGGACGCCAACAGGGCAAATCAGGACCCTAGCATGACTGGACCCCTGGGCACATACCTCCCCTTCCCTGGCCTGGGAGCCCCTCATCTGTGAAGTGAGGAAAAATTGTATATCTGAGAGTATCATTCATTCATTCATTCATTTGTCAGATACATGTTAAGGGGGTGGCAACTTCCCTGACTGCAGTGGGCTCCTTGGGGGAACAACACCCCCTGACTGGCAGAGCAGTGAGGGAAAGGAGGCTTGAAGCATTTCTGGAGGAGGTTGCAGGGAGGTTTCCCAGCTCTGGGCCTGTGACTCAGGCTAAAGCCTGGGCCTGGGCACTTCCTGTCCCGGCGCTGGCAAAGTACAGCTGCTTCTCGGCCTGGGTGTCTTCATAAAGCTGCTTATCTAGTGCTTATGAAGCACCCAGGTTTGCCTTTGGGTTTTCACCTGACTCAAATGAGTCCTAAAGGAGGTTCTATTTTATAGAGGGGTAAACTGAGGCCCAGAGAGCTGAAGGAAGTTGCCCAAGATCACATAGCTAGAAAGTGGCAGAGGCAAAAAGGAGCGCTGGACTTTCTGTTATCAACAACATGCCCTCCATCATCAAGCCCTCCTAACAGTGCAAAACAAGGCAAGACCATCACTGCAGAGCTCACACCTGGGAGTCCACCTGAGAGAACCTGTCGGCTTTACCTCAAGAACTGGAGCTCAGTGAGGTTGACAGAGACCTTGGGAACTTGTGTGCAGGTAGCTCTGCACCCAGAGACTCAGGGCCTGAATCCCCTTCACCTTTGCCCCGCCTGGTCGAGATTCTACATCCCGCTGTGCCTCAGTTTTCCCAGCTGTGCTATGGGGTGAGGGAGTGTCTGCAGAGCCAGAGGGAGGGGGTCCTTTGGTGGGGTGAGGGCAAGACCTTGGGACAGCTCAGGCGCCCTGATAGGGAGTCATTGTTGGTGGGCACCAGTATTTCCAGAGCCTTCTACGGCCCTCCACTCCACTCTGTCATCATGCCTTTCCTATACGCTCTCTCACTCCCTCTCTGCCTTTTTCTAGGACACAGCTTAGTCCCAGTTGGTGTCCAGAGTATTGGAGTCTATACTTGACTATCAAAAGCTGTGTGTCCTGAACCATTCTCTCTGTTACCTTGTTTTTAGAAACACCCAAGAACCACACCACTTGCATTAAAAAGTTGTTGGAGACGAAGACACGCTGTCTTTAAAGTCCCTAGAACGAAGTCTGACAAAGAAATTTACTAAGTCATAGCTTTTGTTAGGCTGCCCTTGGTTTTTTGTTTTTTTTTTTTTAAGAACGGTTAAGAGCCCTTTCACCAGATGCCCGGTAGGTGGCGGCAGAGGCCCCCTGTTGGGGCCAATTTGCAGGTTGGTTCAATGATTCTTCACATCTCTGGGGAGAAACCAAATTAGGCGCCCCCTAGGGTTTGAGCCTTCTTCCTTCAGCAAAGACTTCCTGAGCACCCCAACTAAATACTGGGGCCTGGGCCAGTGGATTGGGGAAAGGGCCACGCACGCTGAGGAAGAAGAGTCAGGACCATTACAAGAGCAAGTTTGGTTTCCATTCTTTTGGATAAACACTCACAAGCAGAATAATTGGGCGGTTCTATTTTTATTTTTTTTAAAGATTTTATTTATTCATTTTTGCATAGAAGTACTGGGATATAGGCCAGACACGGAGTGGGGATGAGAGGATTCATCAGAGACAGGCAAGCTACTGAAATGCGCAGCAGGCAAGATAGGAGAGGTCTGCTGTGCCATGTGGGTCAGCTCTCCCTGCTCCGGGATTGAACTCAAGCTGATGTAGTGCGTTGTCATGGTGAGCGGTTGAGGTGGTAGTGCTGAAACTTAACCCCTAGGCAACCAAGGAACCCCCTCCCCCATTTCTCATTTCTTGAGGGACCATTAATCTGTTTTCCAACAACAGCCACAACATTTTGCATTCCCATCAACAAGGGAATACACAAGGGTCCAACTGCCTTCAGCCTCCCCAACTCTCCTAGTCTTTGTTGTTTTTTTTTTTTTTTGATAATAGTCATATTAACAGGTAAAGCTTCAGACTTTCATTTCCCTAAAGGTTCGTGACCTGTTAGTCATTTGTTTATCTTTTTTAGAGAAACATTTATGTAAGTCCTAAGCCCATTTTAAGATCAGGTTATTCATTTTCTTGCTATTGAGGTGTAAGCACTCCTTGTATATTTTGGAGATATAGATATCCCTTAACAGACACAAGTTTGCAGGAATTTTCTCCTATACCATATTTTACCTTTTCATGAAGTTATTTGTTTCCTTTGCCATGCAAAAACTTTTTTAGTTTGATGTTTACTGCAGCATATCCCCAATAGCCAATATGTGGAAACAACCTGAATGTCCATTGAAAGATAAATGAGTAAAGAAAATGTGGTGTACAGACAAGTATCATTTAATGACACCTCAGTCATTGGCAAACCACATGGCCCATGGGGTCGTGATGGGCCCCACCACACAGCCTACATGTGGAGTCAACAAAACATCTAGGTATGTGCGATTACACTCTAGGATGTTCACTCAGCAAAATCACCTAATGACACATTCCTCATGAACAAATTCCAATTATTAAGTGATGTCTGGTTATAGACACATAATGGAATAGTATGCAGCCTTAAAAAGGAAATCCTGCAAACAACTGGGACGAGTCTGGAGATCATTGCATTAAGTGAAAGAACTAGTCACAGAAGCATATATGTTGTTTGGCTCACTTGTCTGCAATATCTAAAATAGTCAAACTCATAGAAGCAGAGTGTTGAAATGTGGGTATAGGGACTGGGAATGGGGAGTTGCTATTCAATAGATATAAACCTCAACTAAGCAAGGAGAATAGTTCTAGAGAGCTCTGTGTTATGGATAATGATACTGTGCTGTGTGTTTAAAGATACGTTAAGAGGGTAGATGTCATATAAATGTCTTTACCACTATAAAATATTTTTATTTTTAAATTTTTAATATTTTATTTATCTCTAACTGGGGTAGTTTTGGGGTTCCCCATCAGGTATCACCATCTTAGTGCACCCATATTCCACAGAATCACCCAAATTCCACCACCATAGGCACTGTGCTTCCTTCTCCTTGTTCTTACCTCTCCCCATCAGTCCACATCTTGGTGCTTCAGTTCTGTAGTCAGCTATGAAGGATAGTTTTTATGCTTATATTTATCCAATTCTTTAGTTTGTTATTTTATAGTCTACATATTAGTGACACCACTGGGTATTTATCTTTCTCCTTCTGACCTACTTACTCAGCATTATCCCTTCAAGCTCTATCCATGTTGCCACAAAGGGAAGAAGGGTTTTTTTATTGCTGAGTAGTATTCCTTTGTGTATATGGATCATCTCATTTGATCCACTCATCTGTTGCGGGACACTTAGGGTTGTTTCCATATTTTAGTTATAGTAAATAGTGTCGTAATAAACATGAGAGTGCAAATTTCCTAATATTTATTTAAAAAAAAAGATGCAGGGGAAAGCACCCATAGGAATCTTAAAAGCGACTGTGGGTTGAAGCAGAGGAGGAGGCCTGGGGTTCCCTACCACCGCAGCCCTTCTCACCACCTCCACAGCTTCCTTTGCCCTCACTCTCCTCGTTTTTGTCTCCTTTACTTCCTTTCTCCCTCTCTGCCTCCCTCTCTCCCCTCCTTCTTTCTCTCTACAAAATGCACTGTTACCTACTAAGTATGCTTCCCCTTGGAATCACAAAAGAGGGAAAAGCAAAGGCTGTATGCCCTCTAAGACCTCCTGGCAGGAAAAACTAAAACAGAGTTCTAGAATAGAGAAGAGGGGGTGAGGTAGCCCGCTGGGAGAGGGATGGGGAGCCAGGTCAAAGGAGCTGCTTAGCCGGTAATACCACAGGCAGGAGCAAGAGATGGTAGTGGGGTCAGGGGCCAATGCAGACACAAGGTCCAGCGAGGCCAGACTCAGAAGGGCCTGCAAGGACGGATGAGACTAAGGGGCTATCAGGCTGCAGCAGCACCCACAGCCGCCACTGGCATGGCAGAACACTTCCTAGCTGCCTGGCACTGCTACCAGCCTGTTTCACACATAGGAAATGATAGGATGAGCCACAGCCAAAGTAGGGTCCTCAGACTTCTTGGAGATCTCCAGAGTAGCAGGTAAGAATGGGCAATGGAAAGAAAAATACTGGATGGTTTCACTCAGCAGGAGTGTAAGGGATGGATGCGGGGCGGGGGGGGGGGTGCGCCGAGGGGAGCAATTGCAATAAAGAAAAAACAAAAAACAATGAACAACTATATGCTAGAGACATTTTATAGGGGTGGAGAGGGGAATGGGGGGATCAAACCCATTTTATGGGGGTTACAACCAAGATGGAAAATGAACAGAATGAAGAATGAAGTAAAAATAGATAGATAGATAGATAGATAGATGATACATACATACATACATAAAAGAGAATGAACTTTCATTTTGTACTTCCTAGTTCCAGATGCTCTGCTGGGCTTTCTGGTTTATTTCATGTGCGTTATCATCACCATCACTCAAGAGGACTGGTCTAACATGGCACCCATTCTGGAGCTAATGTAACAAAGAATTAAAGAGGGGAATGTCACACAGCTGGGGAGAGGAAGACTGGAACCTAGGACTTCCCCATTGGGCCATATGGTTCCCTGTGCCCTAGAAAGCTCAAAATCATCCTCAGAGCCCTCCCCAGACCCTACCAGTTCTCTGTCTGCAGCTCCTCAGGATACCTTGACCCACCCATGAGCACAGTCAGTGCATGTCAGGGTTCCTTGTCTTCACTGCCAGCATTCCATCAAACCCCATCATCTCTCCCTGGATGGCAATATGTCCTTCATTCCTGATACTATGGCAGTGTAAAGGGGCCTGGTTTACTGTGTATGGTCTTCCCTTCACCTAGACTATACCCTGATGATCCTCTAGCCTCGTGCTTCCCCTCCCAAACCTGGTACCCTTCACCCCACTGCTCCATATGCTTATGTCTCCCTGGGCAGACATGCTTCACGGGGACAGGTACATGGCCATCTTATTCCTTTCTCCCTAAGGCTTAATACTGCTCCCAGTACAGAGTAGGGAATCAGTAAAAATAAATGGATAGATGGGTAGACGGATGAATGGATAGATGGATGGATTGAAGTTGAATGGAGGTAAACAAGTGGATAAATGGATGGAGGGGTGAGTGAATGGATGGGTGTATGTATGTATGGATGTATGTATGGATGGATGGATGGATGAATGTATGTATGGATGGATGGTTGGATGGATGGATGTTTGAGTGGATGGGTAGGTGGATGGATGGTTGGATGGATGGATGTTTGAGTGGATGGGTGGGTAGGTGGATGGATGGATGGATGGATGGATGGATGGATGGATGGATGGATGGATGGATGGATGGATGGATGGATGGATGG
>NW_004567109.1:59177535-59185983 GCF_000260355.1 Condylura cristata
ATGGGTGGGTAGGTGGATGGATGGATGGATGGATGGATGGATGGATGGATGGATGGATGGATGGATGGATGGATGGATGGATGGATGGATGGGTGGGTGGGTGGATAGACGGGTGGATGGATGGATGGATAGACAGGTGGACAGATGAAAAACTGACCTAAACCTGTGTGGTCCCTCTGACTCACAAGGAGGTCAGGGCATAGATGATGGCAATGACCTAGTACAGGGTCTTCCAATGTGGGACCATCTACTGGGTCAGTTGTTAGTGCTGGCAATAGGCCATCAACAGGAGCTGACAACCTATTGTGTGCACAGAACAATGATGAATGAACCCCAAGACGTGACCTAGAGCATCTCCAGGAAAGGGCAGGTGTGGGTGGAGTCCCTGGAGCTGGGAACAAGGCATCAAAGTATGTCAGAGCTCTGACTCAGCCCGGAACTGTGGGAGTTTGAGAAATGGGGTGCAAACACCCACCCCAAGCATGGTCATGACCTCATAGAAGACATGAAGGACTCTCACTTATGGCTGATTGTCACTCTGGTCCTGGAAACAGGTGGGACTCTGCCCAGATGCAGATAAATAAACGGAGGCTTTGAAGGGTAAGTAAGGTGTCAAGACCACCCAGGCAGAGAGTGGCAGAGTTGGGTTAGGAGGTTTGACAGGGGTAACCCAGTCTTTGCCATGCCCACAGATGGTTCAGGAGGACGTTGGTGGAGCCAAAAGACTCCAGAGGGGTACAAAGCCTGGGAACTGAGCTGGAGAGAGACCCCAGGCACAGCTACTGGGCTGGCCTTCCCATGCTGGCTCCCTCACATGACCTTCCCCCAGTGTAACGTGACCATGGGATCCTTCAGCAGCTCTGTGGCATCAAGCCCCAGTCTGTGACTTGCACATTGGTCCTTTCAACCAGTGATCCTTGCCGACCTTTCCAGCCTTGTGCCTCAACCCCCCAGTCCTGCGCCGGACTCCACCCCCAACATGCTTCTGTTTCCTGAAGAAACCCACACTTGCACTCTAAGTCTGCCTACTGTCAAACAGGCAGAGCCGTCTCCAGAGGACAACTTCCCAGTCTTCTTTACCCCAAGAGCTCCTAGGAGGTCTTCAAGATGTAGCTCTGACTTCGGCCAGCCTCTGACCCACCCACCCACCCCTGACCTGGCTGAGGCCATCACACCCAGCTCCAATCCCACCTTGCTCCAATTCCACACAATGCTGACTCTCCCATCAAAGCCATTGCTGCAGACTAGTAATTACCTGGTTATTAGTCTGCCTCGCCAACTAGACTGAATTCCAGGAGGACGGGCTTCATGGCTTAGTCACCTCTGCAGCCTTAGTCCTCAGCACAGCACCTAGCTGGGGTCTTTGTTATTATCTGTGGAAGGAAGGAGGGGAGGGAAGAGTTATGAGGGATGAAGGATAGAAGGCAGGGTGGGAGGAAGAAAAGAGAGAAGGTGGGAGGGAGGGAGAAGGGAAGATGGGAGGAGAGCACTTTACAGTTTGCATAGGCTCTTTCTTCTCCATTATTTTAATAAGAAATTGGAGCGGTAAAAAAAAAAAAAAAGCCTACAGGAAAGGGTCCACACCTCACACCTCAGGGCTTTGATTATTTTTGCTCAATCTGCAGTATATGCATGTTTTAACTTAGTCTTTGTCTTTAATTGGCTTGTGAAACTAAATGTATCTTAAAAGGAAATTACTTCACTACACTGAATGGAAAACTAGACTCACTTCCGAACAACAAGTTGTCATAAAAATAAATATACCTCGTGCTTAGCAGGGGCAGGCACTCGACAAGGCACATGGCTAACTTTCGTCCATTACAAGCCCGTGATAAGATACCATTAGATCTCAAGTCTACAAGTGGGAAGACCGAGGCTCAAAGACCTTAGCTAACTTGCCCAAGGTCATAGCTGGACAGCAACAGTGGTCCCATTTGAAACAGAGCAACCTGCCTCTCAGAAGCAAGGGATAAATAGAGCAATGTGGTGTCTTCTGTTATTACCCTTTGCAGGCTCCATGCTTGGGATCTTGTGATATTATGATGTATAAGAAATATAGATTTGATCATTCAGATGAGCCAAATATATTTCTCATAACTATTTCACCTTCCTCCATGGTTCCTGGCTCACAGCTCTCCAGACCCTAGGAATTTCCTCGGTGTGGAGAGTAATAAAGAGTCTTTTGTCATAGGCATGGGGTGGTTTTAGGGGTACCTAACAGTGGGAGCTGGTTGCCTAGAGAACCAATTAGAGTAGAGGCTGGAAAGATTAGTACCGCCCTGACCTTTGGTGAGATAGGGGAGCTGGACATTGAATCAATGCTAAGGTATGAAACTTCCATCAAAAAACCAAAAGGGGGCCTCCCTTGTGAAAAGAGATTATGTCTCGGTACTATGATGCTGTCACCAGCCACTGCAGCATGAGTTCGATCCCGGCCAGGGAGGTGACCCACATGGTGCAGCAGACCTCTCCTGTCTCACCCGCTGCTCCCCTCAGCAGCTTATTTCAGTCAATCTGCTTGTTCTGCTCCCCACTCTGTCTCTCACCACCCATGCTTCTGGCCTGTACCCAGTTCTTATATGAATAAATAAGTAAATCTTTACAAAAAAAATTAAACCAAAGGACAGGGCTTAGGGAGTTCCCAGGCAGTGAGCATGTAGAGAAGGGCACCCTGCGTAGGGCCTGAAGTTCTGTGCCTTCCTCATGCCGTGCTTATGTGTCTTTCCTGGCTGGCTGTTCCTGAATAACAACTTTTATAAAAAATAAAACAGTGAATTTCTTGAGTTCTGCTCTAGAAAATTAATTGAACTGAGGAAATCTGAGGTTCTGGAAACCTCAGATTTATAGCCAGCTGGACAGAAGCACAGATAACAACTTGGGCTTGCTACTGACAGCTGCAGTGGAGGTGGTCTAGAGAGTTTGAGGCCTCACCATGGAAAATCAGATACTTTCTCCAGGTAGAAAGTTAAAGCTGAGTTCTCAGATAACTTGCTGGGTCAGAGAATTGTTTGTTGGTGGGAGAACCCTTCACACACATTGTGATTGGGTCCAGGAAACTCTCAGGCCTCTATCTCTTTGTTATAGAGGGAGCTGAGCAGAAGCAAGAGCGCCATTAAGACCACAATAGTGAGCCCTCCCCCATGGCACAATGGGTTAAAGCACAGCACTGTGAAGTTATCGCAGCCACTGTAATGAGTTTGGCCCCTGGCCAGGGAGGTGACCCACATGGTGCAGCAGACCTCTTCTGTCTCGACCACTGCTCCCCTCAGCAGTGTATTTCAGTCCATCTGCCTGTTCTGCTCCCCACTGTCTCGGTGAATCCTTTCACCCTCCACACTTCTGGCTTGTACCCTAGTTCTGCATAAGTGAATAAATAAATCTTAAAAAGAAAAAAGAAGAAAAAAAAAAAAACCACCAGTGGTGAGAAAGAGACTTTCTTCTGAAAGTATTCAGAGGATGGAATGGGAAAGCAGACAAAGAAAAGATTTTTCATGCAGTTAATTGAATACCAAGTGTGTATAGTCATCTCTGCTGGAACCCATCAGTGCTGCCTACCCTTTGGGGGAACCCAAAGCAGTAGGTACTCCCAGTAGCTCCATCAGCACACTAGAATTGTTGGCTCAGGATATGGCCCTACATCGTGGGACACGGAACCACAGAGGAATTTAGCAAGGCATTAAATCCACAGGCATTGGCCCCAAACCAAAATGAAATACAAACATAAGCAAATTAATCTAACTCACTATCTAGAAAAGCATGACACTGTGATATCATGATACCAAAAGAATTGAGCAGCCTCTCATCAATTCCATAAGACTATATCACGCTCCACCTAAAGACAAGAGAACTAGAGAGAAAGCACAGACTCTGTTTATTGGGCTTCTGGGAGCTCACCAAGTCTGAAACCATTTTGCAGGTATTAGAGCACTGAGCAAATAAACACATAGATTAATGTTGTTAGGTGTTGAGGTTTTCAGCAAGGGAGATACAAATCTAGAAGGAGGGAGATGAGAAAGATGCTTGTAGTGTTGGACTGGAATTTAAGATGGGAGTATGAGCCAATGATAGAAATATATTTCAGCACAAAGGGATGCTGATTTCTAGCTCCATCTGCTGAAAGGACCCAGGATCTGCACCTTAGTAATATGGCACCTACTTAGCATCCAGAACTTCATTTCTAAGTATCAGTCCCTGATAAAGGGAGCCACGGTGACTTGGGGAATGGATGATCATAAGGTTGAGCCAGGAAAATCATCAGATGAACCTGGAACATCAAGTCTGGACAGAAAATAAGGACTAAAGAAAGCTGGAAAGCCTTCCCAAGGGAACGGGAGCCAGCGGGGTGAGGCCACTGAGAAGCCATGAGTTCACTCTGATAAATACAAAATAATGAAAAAAGAAAGGAAGAGGGGAGGAAGAAAAGGAGAATTCCAACTAATACATCAAGAGGAAATGATGGATTTGGAAAATCATCATCTGACAACCTTGTAATAAAACATTCATTCCTTGTCAATGCAAGCTGGGAATTATCGGGTCAGAATCATCCAGCAATGATAGTTGGAAGAACACTTTCACCTGGTAAATATGGATTTAGTTGAAAGCCACCGTGAAGTAAATGGACAGGATATAAACATGGATATAGAATACAGGTCTCCAAGCATCTGGCTACAGGTTACTTACTAAGCCCCAAAGGGGAAGGCACACTCTTGCAATAGACCAGCTCAGGGACTGAGGCCCCACAGGCTCACATGCCTGCAGGACATGACTGCCCCACAGCGGTGCGCCAGGGCTCAACCACCCACCTGTGGAGCCTCAGCGCACAACACAGAGCCTGAATCTCTTCCTGAGGAAGCAACAACTTAACCCACACAAGGACACGGATGAAGGACAGGGCAGCTTGACAAAGTGATGAATAGATTCTGCAGAAATGCCAAGGTCCCAAAAGACACAGAGCTGAGCCAGTGACTGTTCCAGATTGAAGAAAGGAAAGGGGATGTGACCAATGGCTGGGTTCTGGGTAGAAAAGGGAAATGTCTGCAAGGATCTGGCCAGTTGGCAACACCTGCAGATAGACTGTATTTGAGATAATCATATTGTGTCAAATGTGTATTGTGAGTATGGCGAGGTAGGAGATCCCGCAGCACTTGGGGTGAAGGTCAATTATTCTTTTTTTTTTTTTTGAGACTTATTGATTTTATGCATACAGAACAGGCTAACAGGATAGAGGTGCAGGGGTGGTGAGAGGGTTCACCAGAGACAGAGTGGGGAGCAGAACAGGCAGATCGATGAAGTACACTGCTGAGGAGAGCAGCGGGCGGGCCAGGAGAGGTCTGCCGCACCATGTGGATCACCTCTGGGGCAGGCAGGGATTGAACTCATGCTGAAAGTGACTTTAGCTTCTTAGTGCTGCATTTACCTGCTACGCCACCAGGGAGGGCCTATATGGGGAGTTTTTTGATAAGTATGTAAATGTAGTCTCTCTTCCTTATGATTTTCTTTTTTTTTTTCAGATTTATTTTAATTATTTATGCATACAAGAGATGGAGTGTAGCCCAGAGATGCAGGGTTGGGGGTTGGGGTGAGAAGAGTCACCAGAGACAGAATGGGGAGCAGAACAGGCAGACTGACTGAAATACACGGCTGAGGGGAGCAGCGGCTGAGATAGGGGACGTCTACTGCACCATGTGGGTCAGCTCTCTGGGGATCAAACTTGTGCTGCAGTGGCTGCGGACAGCTTCATAGCACTAACTTCTTGTATCACCAGGAAGGCCCTCCTTATAATTTTCTTAATAACATATTCTATTCTTTGGGTTACTTTGTTGTAAGAATACAGTAAAGAATACATCTAAGGGTACCGCCCTGGGGGCACAGGGGTTGAGTCTCAGGCCCCTGTAGGACCTGAGTTCCATCCCTGGTCAGGGAGGTGACCCACATGGCGCAGCAGACCTCTCCTGTCTCGCCTGCTGCTCCTCTCAGCAGTATATTTCAGGAAATCCTGTTCTGCTTCCCACTCTGTCTCTGGTGAATCCTCTCATCCCCCACACCTCTGGTCTACACCCCAGTTCTTCCACGCAAATATTAAAAAAGAAATACTTTTTAAAAACCTCTTAAAAAAAGAATATATGTAACATACAAAATGTGTGCTAATCTGCTATTTATGTTACTGGTAAGGCTGCAGATCAATAGCAGGCCAACAGTAGTTAAGTTTGGGGGAGTCAAAGTCATATATGAGCTTTTGACCACAAAGGGAGCCAGCAGCCCTAATCCACATTGCAATGACCTATGGGCTCACATTGGCCATTTGGTCAACTGCAGGGGCAGTGGAGACAGAGGGGCACTATTCCTTGGCCACATTGTTACAGCTCTGTTACCCCTGCCACCTGTGGCCCCCTTGAAGGCAGATGTTTTTTTGTCTCCGCCACCCCACAGGCCTGGCCACAGCAACATGTGTTGGCACAGGGCAAACTCACAACGTTGTCAAAACTGGGCATCTATCTGGTCATCAGATTGAGCATGTCACCAGCCAACAGGGCAGAGGCAGGAGCAGCTGAGATGAGGTAGGAAATGGAAGACCAGACTGGAAGTGTAGAGGACAGGACGACAGGTGGAAGGTGGCACAGGGGCAGGAAGGTGGCTCGGGTCAAAGCTGGGCCAGAACCAGCATGTAGACTGGAACTCCCAGTGAGCCTAGTGTTGGGTATAGAGACTTTTGACGGAGCCAGGCCGAGAGCGGTACCAGCAGCAAGGAAATGATGTTGAAGCTGCCGATGTATTGGTCGGGGTCCTTGGGCCTCAAGGGACTTTGAAGAGCCATGCGTGAGATGGGAAGATGTTAAATCTCTGCTGCAGCCTTCCAGAGCCCTCCACCCCTGTAGCCACATTGTGGAACATTCCAGAAGAAAAGACTTGGATAATGTTAACTGCAATAAATGCCTCAATGATAGTTGTTAGATAATCAAAATGAGGAGACTGCCCAACAATTTTACCCTACGAGAGCTGTTGCAACAATCCCAAGTTTGAACTTGGGATTCAAGTTCATATAGGTAAGAATAGTCATTGACATAAAACATGTAATTATTCTTGACAGGGGCTTTTGGTTCTAAGTTATTTTGACTTAAATATATGTTAATACTATCTGTGAGCAGAGGACCGCACTGCTGAAATTTAATCCCTTCCTTTCTGAAGTTTGCAGTGCGGAGATGCAAAAGCTGGTTACCCATTATTAAATCATTTTTCCAGCTCCTTGCTCATTAGTGGGGGGTGAAAAGACTAGTTTTACCCACAGGCAACAGACTTTTGCATAGCTATTTCACAGGCTATCAGTTTATGCAGATGGCTTTTCTCTCTTGTCCACTAGCTCAGGGAGGGGTTATTCCCAGACATTTTACACAATGTTCACGACAAGGGAGGTGATGATAGAGGGGATCTGTGGGACAACAATCTCTGTGTCTGAGGCAGTCAGTTGGCTCTAATCCAGCCTTGCTAGAACGTCAGTGGCAGTCCCCAAGCCCCAAAGCCAGGGTAATCCAAACTCTGAGGAATCTGACAATGCTGCCTTAACTTACTTCTCAGTATTTCTCTAAGCTTCTCTCCTAACACTGTGCTGTTCCCTTATATCACTGTAGTCTTGCTGCTCTCCTTGCTGTTCTTTGAACCAATAAAAATGGTTGCCCCACCTCAGGCCCTATGCATATGCTGTTTCCTCTGTCTGGGAAATATATCTCACATCTTCTCAGGCTTCCTCCTTCACTTTATTCAGCTCTAATATTGCTCTCTGAGAGAGAACCAATTGTCTCCCTTCCCAGTTCTACCTTGTCCTTATTTTCCTCACAGCATGTGTTAAGTTCCTTCCTGCAAGGACATTTGTATTGGCTCGATTGTTAATTGCCTGTCTTTCTAACTAGGTTGCAAACTTGGTGAAGGTGGGGACTTAATCCTGTTCACACCTCTATTACCTGCTCTAACACAATGCCTGGCACATAGAAGTTGCTCAATAAATACTTAAATGAATATAGTACATCAATTAATTAAAGTTACTTCTGTTCTTTGATAAAGGTATTTCTACTTCCAAAGGAAAAAAGTGCTGTCTTTACCCTTTCCCTCCCATGGCTTTGCTTGGCCAAATCCTTCTCTTAAACCAGGAGGAAAGGTGATCCACATTTTTGTGTTTTCTGAAGGGTAGGGTAGAGCACAGTAGCATGGCATTATAATTTACTTTTTATTTTTTTTTAAGATTTATCTATTGATGCATATAGAACTGGGGTACAAGCCAGGGATGCAAGGGCGATGAGAGGATTCACCAGAGACAGAGCAGGGAGCAGAACAGGCAGATCAATGAAGTACACGGCTGAGGGGAGCAGTGGGTGAGACAGGAGAGGTGTGCCGTGCCATGTGGGTCACCTCTGGGGCCGGGGATTGAACTCATGCTGAAGTTGCTGCAGCCAGCTT
>NW_004567109.1:59186278-59276452 GCF_000260355.1 Condylura cristata
TCCCAGGAAAGGCAAATTCCATTTATGCTATTTGTAATTAGATAGTTTGCCGACAAGTTGATTTGCCACCTCCTGCCCTAGTGTTGGCCCCAGCAGGGTAGGTCTTACATTTCCAGTGTTCAGAGCCCAATCCTGGCCATAGTGGGTGCTCCCTGAGTTTGTGTCCTCCGGGAGGGGCTCAGCCTGGGGTCTCAGCCTGCAGAGCCTGTGCACTGCCCCCAACAGGAAACCCAGCCATGCCCCCTCCCTGTGTGAGGAGCCGCACAGTCAGTTCCCTCCCCTCCCCCACTCCTGGTCAGGAATGCTGCTGGGAAACCGTCAGAGACACACAACTCACCTACTCCTGTCACTTGTCACCTGATGGGGGTGGGGTGCATACCAGGGAAGTGGGGGGCCTACATGGGATAACTCTCTTGCTAGCTAGAGGAGCCCCATTCTGACCACAGGTACCTGGAATCAAGACTGTCCTTTCAGGAACAGCTCAGTTCCTTAGTCTTCCTCCTGCAGAGACCAAGCTTCGACATCCAGATCATGCCTTCCATTAAGATCTCAAAGGGCAGAGGCCGGATTCTCAAGGTCATCAGGCCCTTTCCCCACATCCTGCCTAAAGCCTTCCTCAGGCTCCCGCTGCCCTCAGAGAGAGCCCCAACTCCCTAGCCTGACACCCGTGGTGCTTCAGAACAGAGATCGGCCTACCTCTCTGGCTTGGGTGCAGACCCTTCCCCCTGCAGCTGCTGCTCAGCATTTACAGGGCACCCAGGCCCATTTAGAGGCCCTAGGGTTGGCCTGTGTGAATATTCTTCCAGAACACCCTGGAAGAATGGAATTGGCCTCCCCATGGCTGGGTTCCCAACGGCCTCTGCCTGCCCATCTCGAGAAGGCATCTGGACCCCTGACAGCAGCCCTCTTCCTATGTGTTCTGCACATTCTCACTGATTTGCATTAACTCTTTATTCCTGGAGCGAGCCTACAGTTTGTATGACTCATTCATTCATTCACTCACGCAATGAATATTAAACTATTTACTGCAGGCCACACACTTCTGGGTGCAGCCGGGATATGGCAGGGAGCAAGCAAGCACACACATTTCCCTGCTCTCTGCTGCATACCTCTCATGGGGACACAGCTAAAACAGAACATCGACTCTGTAAGTAGTGCTTATAGCAATGTGAAAAAATAAGCAAGGAGGGGCCTAGAAGGACCTGGGGAGAGGGGCTACCCTTTAAAGTTTGGTGTCAGGTAGATGACATGTGATGAGAGGGAGAAAGGAGAGAAGAGGCCAGGCAGAAGATTAGCCAGAGCCAGGGACTGGCAGGACCTCCCTGTGCCAGGCCGAGAAAGGGTGGGCTGGAGGTGAGTCCTCCTCTTATGGCCTTGGGCCCTGGGAGAACCTCAGTTTTCCCTTGATTGAGTCCAAGATGTACTGCGGGGCGCTGAGAAGGAGCAGGGGAGGCTTCCTGGAAGCAGAAAGAACGGAGGTCCTTATACCCCGTTCAAGGGCCACTTTGATTCTGTGTGGCTTCACTTGAAGTCAAAGTTTCCAAGAACACATCAAGAACGCAAGATGAGGATTATTTACCACCACTGGGATCTGGATACACCTGAAGAGAGTTGACTGCTTGAGCTGAGCTCAGATGTGGGAGTGAGAGAAAGACAAGGATGACAGGTGAGTCCGAGGCTCTGATCTGAGCCACGGAGAGGAGGGAGGTGTCAGCTCCTTTCCAGATGAGGAAACTAAAGCACAGAAAGACAAGTAACCTGCTTCGACAGCCATCTTGCTTCTTGAAGTTTCACAGGCACAGAGACAGTGCCTGCGGGGGGAGGGGACACCTAGCACGGAAGTGGATCCCTGGCTGAGTGCCTGCTTGGGGTGCAGTCACCGTGGAGGCAGTCTCTGCAATGTTTGAGCAACACAAGCTGGAAGGACTGCTTCTGGTTCCCCAGTTCAGGCCCAGGCACGCTGGGATGTAGGTTGGGGAGGGAGGGCCTGGGGAACTTTGGGTCTCCCCCTGACACCAGAGGAGAATCAAGTTGGTACCAAAGCTTTCACCCCTGAGGGCCACGGGGCCCCCAACATCCCTTGTTTTAGCACCTCTTCCCTTAGCCCTGCAAAGAGAAACATAGCTAACCCCAGTTTATAGATGGGAAAACCGAGGCTCAGTGAGGCCAGGTCCTTGGCCAAGGTAAAATGACCAACAAGTGATAGAACTATTTTTAGTCCTCAGACTGTTTTGTCCCGTTCACTGGCCTCTCCCTGAGCCCAGCATGAAGCGGTTCATTCCTGAAAGCCAAAAAGTGTTTTGTAAATTTGGCCAAAACCCCCTTGGCAAGTCCTATAACCCAACCACTTGGCTGTGAGGCCCTGGGCAAGTAATTTCATCTAGTTGTGCCTCAGTGTTCCCTGGAGTGTTCTGTGAAATGGGAGAGGACCAGGCCAACTCTGCTGGCTGCCCGGACACCTGAGCGACAGTGTGGTTGGCCCCGCGGTCTGTTCAGCAAGAACTCCAGGGGTCCCGATGCCATTCGCATGTGAGCACCACTCTTTTCAGGCAGCTGCTTGACCATGTCCTTTACAAACCCTTTGAGGGTTTCCATCATCTTCCAGAAAGGTTCAAGAGCCTTAGCATGACCTGTACTAATAGGAAACTATTTGTCGACAGTGTTTATTATTTGTACTTATTTTGAATAGTCATGTATTCATGTGAAAAACGGAAACTTCCTCCCCTAAAAGTTTGGGATGAGGGATGCAGACACTTGATGCTCTAAGAGAGGTCTTCAGGGGCAGAATTTAATTCTCAGCCCCTGAAGCAGGTGGTTTATCAACACACATGTAAGATAGATGGAGAAACTGAGGTGCCACGCAGGGGAAGCAACTTGCTGTGGAACCAGGGCCAGAAACTGAGCCCCTGACTGCCTCTCAGGGCCAATAGGCCCTGAGACACCGGACTAGGGTGTGAGTCACAGGCACCGCCCTCCAGCGGACTGTCGTCTGACTGGGGAAACAGGCTGGGTGCCTCACCTTCAGCTTTGGCTGGAGAACTTGGGCTTTACCCAGAGGCCATGGGACGCCCTGGAAGGGGCCTGGACCGGGAAGTGACGTGGTCAGGCTGAGCCCTAAAAGAGAGGCACTCAAATGTGAGTGGGCATCAGATTCCTCCCCACCTTCTACCCCCTCACCCTGCAGAGGGCTTATTGATCACAGACCACTGGGCCCCTGCCCGAATTCCTGCTCCCATAGGTCTGGGGTGAACCTGGGAATTCTCATTTCTAACAGCTATGTGACATGTTGCTGATGCTAGCAGGTAGGAGGACCCACTTAGAGAATAGCAGCTTTACCTCAACACAGTGGTGTTGAGGGTGGCGGGAGCACCCCAGTATTTACGGGAACAAGGAGTGCCAGGAGCCTGCCTCATTGGCCACTTGGTCCTCAGCTCACCGATGACGAAGTGCTGAGACTCAGGGAAGAAAAGCTTCCTGCACAGGGTCACCCCGGTCAGTAGAGGGTGGGGAAAGTTGCAGGGACTCCATCTTGGGAACTTGGGGCTCCAGAGGGACTCCCTATTCCTCTGTCTCTGAGATGGGGCCCAGGATGGGATCCTTGGAGGACAGAGTGGGGTGATCGGTCCATGGTGAGCCCACTGAGCAGTCAAGTCCGTGAGGCAGTGAGTGGGGCCCACAGTCTGTGGTGGCTGTGGGTGTGCAGGCCCAGCAGGCCAGGCTGAGGCTGCTGACCAGGGCCAGAAGTGGGGGGCCATAAGACCTCCATCTCTGGGGGAAGTTGCCTGCTGCTGACTTGAAATCCCCAGGTGTCTGCACAAGAGAAATCAAGGCGATGTCCCTCTTGGTCTCTTCTGGCCAGCTAGTTCTTGCCCTCAGCCTCTCTCCAAGGACTCTAGCCGGGAGCTCTTGCTCCCTGTCCTGTTCCACTCTGACCCTGCTCCTCTGTCCCCAGAAGGGACAACACTAGGGGACCAATGGGCATTGTATCCCTCTGCTCCAACCAGGCCTCAAATAATGCTACTGACCAAGCGCTCTCCCACACAGGTCTGGGTAACTCAGTCCCAAGTTACATGCTTCTCACCTCACAGCCACAGGTCGGGGAGGGGGCAGGAGGAAAGAGAGTCAACAGAGTCAGATAAATCATTATTTACTGAGTATCCATTGTCAGCTACCTGTAGTACCTGTCAGCAGCATGACAGGTGACACTTGCTTTGAAATTGGCGAGCCCCCCCTTTCCAGAGTCATCTCTGCTGCCCTGCTTATCTCCCTAAATAGGCCTGGAGATATCCCACGACCAATGCTTCCCATGGCTAGACTCACAAAAGCCTTACACATTGCATATGCATATATATGTGTGTGAATATATATATATATATATATATTTTAAAGAGAGAAAATGAAAGCTCAGTAGCAAGTAAGGCAAATTGTAAAGGATTAACCGGTTGAGGGGCATTTGTTTGCAGTGTGACTTTCTCAACTTTTCCATATGCCTGAGTTCTTTTATGATATAATCATGCCAGCCCAGTGAGTATGAGGCTGGTCAACACTGAGGAGCTGGGTCAGGAGCTGGCAAGCCCCTCTCATTCCAGATGTGATGGTAGAGAAAGTCAGAGGAGAATGAATCAATGAGAAATGCCTAAACCATCTGGATGCTTCTGCAGCCCTGCAGTCCCCCGTCCCCATGTCAGCTCCTGGCGGCACCTGGCAAGCCTACCAACCACCGGCATGAACCTGGGTGCCCAAGGTGGCCGCCGATGGGTTTCCTAGTCATGCAGAACGTACATGGGGGAAGCAGCGTCTCAAGCCAGTCCTGGGAGCCCTTGAGTCCTCGTCCAGCACAAGCCCCGGCTTCATCATCTTGACGGCTGCTTGCTGGGACTCCAGGCAGAGCTGACCCCCAGCTCCTCAGATCTGAGGCTGGTGGAAAGCACCTCGCTGCAGAAGTGGGCCGGCTTGTTGTGCTGTTGCTGAGTTCTATGCTGATCAGTCCGGGCCTCGTGGGTTTTTCCTCTGGTTTCATGTTCTGACGGGAACTGTGCAAATCTGGAGTGAGTTAATCATGGCCACAGCATTCCAGAGGGTGTGATGCTGCCAGGTTCTCCCTGGCTCCAGCTGCTGGTCCACACCCTCAGCTGCTAAGCAGAGATGGTGGGGAGAAGGACTCAGACCAAAGCTGCAAAGGGACATGGACCCTCTCTAGAATGTAACTTGTTTTCCAGGGAGAAGGTGTCTGCTTCTTGGAACCTCTGCTCTCTTTTCTAGTATTTAAAACTCCATACACTTTGTTACAAAAGTCACTCCCCATCCCCCTCCTACTTCACATTCCACAGCCCCCTGTGCCATCTCTGAGCCAGCTGGACTTCCGTCCCCACAAAGGTCTCAGCCCCTGGTGTTCACCTCTCCCATTTTCTTATCTCCATTGGCAGATCTACCCACTTTCTCCTACATTCTTTTTCCTGCCCACTTTCATTCAGTCCACACCCACACTCTCCTAGAATCACACTACAGACGATGGATAATATTGTAAATTTTATTAATCTGTGTTTTATAGCTTCAGGTGGACATGAACAACTTGAAGAGAAGCTCAGGTGAGAATGGGGTGTGAGACTTGAGGGGGTGTAGGCGAGGGGCCGGTGGGCTCTCTGAGGAGGTGCTGTCGTGGCAAAGCTATGAAGGGGAGAGGTCACTGTGGCAGCATCTGGAAAAGGATGTTTCCAGGGAGGGAAAGCAGGCCACAGTCTCTGAGGGGGACAGCAGGAGGCTGTTTAGAGCAGGTAGGTGACAGACTGCAGGAGAGGAGTCTGGTGTGAAGCTTCAAGGATTAGGATTTCCTTCCTCAGGTAACTGGGAGCTACTGTGGAGTCAGGTGCACAGAGGTGGCATTATCTGAGCTGTGCTTTGACAGGCTCTCTGACTGCCAGGTGGGCCCAAGAAAAAGCAGCACATAGGAGGCTCCAGGGAGAGACAGGCCTCAGGGGCCAGGGCTGGGCACGGCAAGAGACACACAAGCTTAAGAATACACTTTGGAGGGATGACTACGTAACACAGGCTGTGGGGTATGAGAAAGAAAGAGGGAGTCCAAAATGGCTGCAGGGTTTGGGCTGAGCCTCTGTGGAGGGTAGGAAGGCCTGAAGGCTGTAGGAGGGAGGAGGGGAGCAGAGAGGTTCCTGGGAGACAGATGGGGAGATGGGTCTGTGATCCAGACTGCATGGAGCCTCGAGGGCCCTGGAAACAATAAACACGTCACTCTGGCTCTGAGGACAGTGGAGGAGCCTTTTGGGGGGTTTTGGCAGGAGAATTTAGAACATTCCAGATAATACCTTCTCTGAGGAGCCTTCTGGTACAAGTGGGCTTTCCTTTGTCATCAAGGTACTTCCTGGAATCTTGACTCAGTTTCCCCAATATTTTGTTCCACGCTAAGAGTTTTTGCTGTGTGAGGGACTCTTACCGAGCCCTATACCTATATGGTATCATTCATTAGCAGGGAGTCTTCCATTGTTTTCACAGAAGAAGAGCAGGCCAAGAGAGGGGGGTCCCCAAGGCCACAGAACTGCAACATTAGGATTCAGACCCAGACAACTTGGCTCCAGAGTCTGTGTCAGACAACCACACACCACTATCTCATGCTTTTATCAACAGCCCCTCCATACACACACACTCACACACACACAGCCCATGCTGCTGTGCACGTAGAGACCTCCTGGAGCAACTGTGGTGGAAGAGTGGGCTCCAGCCTAGTTTTATCTGCAGGCCTTCTCTCTGTGTTTGTTAATTCACTAGATAAATATTTATATGCAGAGGCCAGGGTGGGGGCTGCTGGAAAGTTGACATGAGGAGACTGTGTTTCCTGCCTGCCCTGGGATGGAAGGAGGAGGTGAGGGGCAGGAGAACATGGGAAAAGAAAAGGGCTAGGAGGTGAGGGGGAGAAGGGGACAGGCAGGGGGCACAGGATGACCAGGGACATTAACTCTGCTGGTCAATTCCTGGAGGGGAAGCAGGTGGGACAGAGCCCTGAATAGGACATTGTGGGAGTTCAAAACACCTTAGAACAACCCCATCTGTGTGGCCATGGACAGTCAGCGCCTCTCCTAGTCTTGATTTCCGCCTCCTGTGAAGAGCAGAGCTCCCCGCCCCTGGAGCCCTGAGGAGGGCACTGTGACTCTGCCCAGTCCTCTCCGCTAGTGTGGTAAAGACAGGCCCCACCACACCATAGAGCTTCAGGACTTCCGTGTCCAGTCCTGGGTCTGAGATTTCACGAGCTTTTCTTTTCTCTGAGAAGTTCCTTTCCCAGAGAGACTGAAAGGTGGCAAGAGATTGGGTGGCGGGTCTTGACTTTGCAGTGGCACCCACCCCGTCCCTCTGGCGGGCGACACTGGGACTCTTGGAGTCTCAGCTGTCACTTGACACAGCAGATTCCAGGGCCTTATTTAGAACATTTGCAGTGAAGGGACCCAAACCCGCGCCCTCCCCCAACATCCAGTCATCACCTGCTCTCCTTGTTTGACCCCAACCCACCCCCGGGGTGAACGAGGGCTCAGGTACTGGAGCCAGGCTGACTCCCTACCTTGGACACAGCTCAGAACCCTAATCCTGGCCCAGTGGCTCTCCCAGAAGCCCTCTTGCCACTAAGTTAGAGGGTTATGTCATGGGTTCCTGAATTTGGTGACCAAAAGGGGAAGAAATCATGGTTGCCTCTGGGAAGAGAGGTGTCAATGCTTCATCCTCTGAGAAAACGACCAGACCCCATCTCCTGGAGCCCTGAGTGGGGCATTGTCACTGCAGGCCCATCTTCTGTGGCCCTTCTTGCTTTGCTAGCGTGGTGAAGACTGGCCCCACCACTCCATATCTGTGCCCTTATTATTTTTTATTCATTTGAATTAAATAAGCTTCTATGTAATAGGTGTAAAAACACACGTATTACACACCTCCTTCGAGAAGAACTAGAAAGAATTAATGTGTATATAGCTCCTGTCTTCAGGTAGTATGAGATTATAAGTGATTTTTATGAGAGTATATTTTTTCTATTTCTATTGAAAATACACTGCCATTAAAATCATGAAGAGAAAAAGAATCTTTTTTTTTTAAAGATTCACTTTATTTATTTATACATACAAGAGCTAGATGTAGGCCAGAGGTGCCAGGGCTGGAAGGATTCACCCTACACAGAGTGGGGAACAGAACAGTCAGACTGACTAAAATACAATGCTAAGTGGCATAGAGGGTGGGTCAGGAAATGTCTGCTGTATCATGCGGGTCACCTCGCTGACCAGGGATTGAGCTCCTGCTGCAGTGGCTGTGGATAGCTTCACAGTGCTGAGATATAACCCCTTGTGCCACCAGGGAGGCCCCAAAAAACCTTTATGAAAAGATTAAATGTGTTGTTAGAAAAAAAAAATGTATCCACCTAAAAGATATCATGGAAAGATAACATCTTACTTTTGGACAAGAAAAATAAAACTATAATATTTAGAAACAAAAATCATATTCAGGCCCTCCCTGGTGGCGCAGCGGGTTAAAGCACAGCACTGAGAAGCTAAAGCCACTTCAGCATGAGTTCGATCCCCGCCTGCCCCAGAGGAGATCCACATGGCGTGGCAGACCTCTCCTGACCCGCCCGCTGCTCCCCTCAGCAGTGTACTTCATCGATCTGCCTGTTCTGCTCCCCACTCTGTCTCCCTCTCACCGCCCCTGAGCCTCTGGCCTGTACCCCAGTTCTGTATGCACAAATAAATAAATCTTAAAAAAAAATCATATTCAATAACATATAAGTGAAATGAGAATATGTGCAAGATAAGTGACTCAAACAGTGTATAAACTATGTGTTTGTGTCTGTATATATCTGTGATGTGATATATCTGATGTGATATTTCAGATGTATATATCTGACATGTGAACCAGAATAAAGATAATAACCCCCTGGCAGCCGCCGTTTACAGCACATACTCAGGGTTCCCTGTAATTTACTTATCTTTCTCTCTTGTCTTTTTTCTCTCTAGACTATGAGATTTTCAAGGCTCAAAGTAAAGCGTTCCTTTACTTTGTGTCCCTCTGAGGATCTGGCACAATAGATGTTATAAATGAACAGGTGAATAGCTTTTTAAAAAATAGAAATACACATTAAAACTCTAAGAACAAAACATATGCCAAGAGGGCCCTCCTTGGTGGTGCAACAGACGCAGTACTGCAAGCCAGCAGTCGCTGCCTTAGTGCGAGTTCGATCCCCACCCCGGAGGTGACCCACATGGCATGGCAGACCTCTCCTGTCTTGCCCACTGCTCCCCTCAGCAGTGTACTTTGTTGATCTGCCTTTTCTGCTCCCCATTCTGTCTCTGGTGAATCCTCTCACTGCCCCTGCACCTCTGGCCTGTACCCCAGTTGTGTATGCATAAATAAAAGTATGCCAGGGACTGATGTGCAAATGTGTCTGGCAAGCTAATAAAACTGAGAAGGTGGTATATTCTCAGACAGGAGCCTCAAAGAGCAGGTCCAGCACCAGTACTCCCTTGGAGTCCTCTTATCATCCTGGGTTGCACATGAAGCCTGTCTTGCCCACCAAGCTGGAGGCCCAGGTAGATGGAGATGATCGTTGCTCCTGTTTGAAACCAAGGCACCCAGCACAGCTTGTGATGTATACTCAGAGCACAGTGGAACTAGGCCAACAATCAGAAAAAGGCAATCGACAAGATAACCTTCATTCCATGAGAGTAAGAGAGGTCCCAGATATCAGACCAAAAGACAGGAGCAGGCAGGCCCCAAGGGTGGGTCCTTAAGGTAGTCAAAGTTCTCCTGAAAGTGGAAACTTCTCCCCTGCTGGGTCTGCCCTGGGGACCAGAGGAATATGACACCAGGAATTCAGGGGAAGTGTCATTGGCTCAAAGAGGAAATACCAAAAGTGAGAAGGGACAGAAAGAGTCCTGTTTCCCTTTCTGCAACAAAGTGTTGGATTTACTTGCTTGTTTTCCCTTCTAGACTGAATTCCTTACAGGGGTCGGGAGCTTCTCCATCTTTGTCAAAGTAACTCAAAACAGTTGATTAAATTCAAATGATATTTAATTAACTACAACATGCTACCTTATTTTATTGAATGAATCAAAGAAAATGGATAGAGATACATTTTTTGTTGTATTTCTACTCCTGGGTTTTTCTCCTAGGGCATCAGGATGAGTAAGAATTCAGGCATTCATTCAAAAATCTTCACTGAGCTTTTAGCATGTGCCAGGCACAGCTGCAGCCCCTATACTCATGAATTTCACTTTCTCTATCAGTATTTTTAAATAGCTATGATGTTTAAATCCACTCTGTGCTACACATATTTTCACTCAGGATTTTCTTTTGCTGTTAGAAGAAAGCAGATTCCATTTCGAGACATAGACCCAAGAAAAATGAAAAGACATTGACACAAGATATCCATGAATGTTCAAAGCAGCATTATTTGTCATAGACATGAAGTAGAGACACCCCAAATATTCATAAACAGGTGAATCAATAAATGACGTGTGATTTACCCCTACAATGGAATATTATACAGCCATAAAAGGAATGAAGCACTGATATATGCTACAACATGGATAAATTTGATGCTACATGAGAAAAGCCAGTCATAAAACTATCAGGTATTAGGCCCTCCCTGGTGGTGCAGTGGGTTAAAGCACAGCACTAAGAAACTAAAGCCACTTCAGCATGAGTTTGATTCCCAGCCAGGGAAGTGACCCACATGGCGCGGCAGACCTCTCCTGACCTGCCGCTGCTCCCCTCAGCAGTGTACTTCACCAGTCGGCCTGTTCTGCTCCCCGCTCTGTCTCTGGTGAATCCTATCACTCTCTGCATCTCTGGCCTGTACCCCAATTCTGTACACATAAATAAATAAATCTTTTTTAAAAATCACATATTATTGATTCATTTATGTTAAGTGCCCAGAAAAATTAAATCCACACAAACAAAACAAAATCCACAATGGTTACCTGGTGCTGGTGGGGAGGGAGCAGTGGAGAATGGAGTGGGAAAAAAGCACTATGGGAGTGTCAAAAATGTTTCAAGTGGTTATGGTGATGGTTGTACAACTGTGAATACACTAAAAATCAGGAATTATATGTTTTGAAGGGGTAAATTACATTTCAATAAAAACAAAAAAGAAGAGAATTTATCCCTTTCAAGCATGCTAGCATCCCTGAAATGGATCACTTCGATGTAGGTGTGGACTTTTTCTTTTTCAGCATCCTTGTGTTCATTCTTCATAGCCACTTTTCTCCAGGTTTGTTTCCAGAAGTATCTCCTGGCCAGACAATGCTATTCATGGCCTTCAGCCCAGCTCACCCCAGGCCCACCACCCTATCCCCCAGGGCCCACACAACCCAGCTGCTGCCAATTCCCAAATGCCAGAGCCGCCACCTGGGGCCCTGGCGACACGGGACCCACAATGTTATGCTGTGTTTAGATGGGGAGTGTGTTTGGTGCCAGCGTTACCAGGCTCACAGGATGACTAATCCCATCTGCATTTTGGTTTCAGCTGCCTAGACGGTTCTGCTGGAGAACATCAAACCTCTCAGCTGCTTTTGGAGAAGCTTCTCCTCCCAGCTGTGGATGCATGGGCTTAATTAAGCCCATCCTCCCAACCCCCTTAGCTACCACTCACACACATATGTCTTCCACAAATATTTATGGAGCACCTTCTTAGCCAGAGACTGTTCTGAGGAAATAGCACTGAAATATAGAGTTCTTGTTCTAATGGAACAGTAAATATAGTTGTTGTTGTGTTGTTTTTTTAAAGAATAAAGAAGAAAAATCTAGACAGTGTTAAGAGATGCTGTTTAGATGAATGATCGAGCATGAGGTGACTGTTTTTACTTAGCAGAGCCACTTCTACTTGGGGCCAAGAGCACCTTCTTTGGCATGCTGGCCAAAAAAGAGGCGTGTGGGTAAAGATCTAGAAAACAAATGTTTTAGGGCACTCCCTGGTGGTGCGAGAGGTTAAGGTGCAGCACTGTGAAGCTATCGGCAGCCACTGCAGTTCGACCGTGGCTAGGGAGGTGACCCACATGGCGTGGCAGAGCTCTCCTGTCTCACCCGCTGCTCCCCTCAGCAGTATATTTCAGTAATTCTGCCTGTTCTGTTCCCCACTCTGTCACTGGTGAATCCTCTCACACCCACCTCGCTATCTGTACCCCAGTTCTTGTATGCATAGATAAATCTTTTGTAAAAAATGTTCTAAGCAGAGGAATTGGTGTGGGCAAAGGCCCTGAGGCAGAAAGAACAATCAGGCCAATGTGATCCCCACCTAACAGCCAGTGAGGAAGGAGAGGAAATAGACTAGAGAGAGGGTTATGTGGAGCTTTTCTCTACCTTTCAGAAGCATTGGCAGGGAGTTCCAAAGAGAGGGACAGGATGTGGCTGACCTTTTTCAAAGGTCACTCTGGCTGCTGGGAGTTGAGAGGAATGAGCAGGTAGAGGGTATAGAGAAGCTGGGATTACAACAGTCTTCATTCTCCTTGAGAGTCCAGCTCCTCCTCCTCTGTCTCTGAGACCAATAAAGCAAGAATTTCCCTGTTACTCTCTCACTGCAGTGATTTCTTTCAACACCTTTACTGTTTTTACTTGACATTTCCATTGAAACCCATGGCTATTTTTACTTAAAGAACTTTAAAAAAAAAAAAGGTTTATTCATTTATGCATAAAGAACTGGGGTATAGGCTAGAGGCACAGGGATGGTGAGAGGATTCACCATAGTCACAGTGGGAGCAGAACAGGCAGATCAACAAAGTACTCTGCTGAGGGGAGCAGTGGGTGAGACAGGAGAGGTCTGTGCGCCGTGTAGGTCACCTCCGGTGACAGGGATAGAACTGGCACGAAAGTGGCTGCGGCCAGCTTTGCAGTGCTGGCTCCAACCCGTTGTGCCACCAGGGAGGGCCCAAAGAACTAATTTTTTTTTTTTAAGGAAACATTATTCCAGGGAAAGGTCATGCGTTTCATGCATGACTTACATTTTTACCCTAATATAGTGACATAAACACATCACTGCGGTCCTGTGTGGCTTAATGAGGTGCGGACCTAGCAGCAGCCGCATTTTCCCAAGAGATGCACCACGCAGCCAGGCATGTAGGAGGCTGGGCCGTCCAGGTCTGTGCAATTACACTCTGTGACGTTCGCACGATGAAATCGCCCGACAACTCACTCCTGAGAACATATCCCTGTTGTTACACGAGGGATGACTGTACAGGTTTTAATTGAGCAACTGATGTGATCTAGGACAAATGATGAATGATTAAATTATAAGAATAAAAGTTTGCCTGGAGCACATGACTTTGATATACTCATTTCTTTTTCTAATACACATTTAAATAAACACTCAGTTATTAAAAAGAAGAAGAAGATGAAAGAAAGGGAATCCAAGTAACTACCAGTTCAAATTATCTTATTGATGGTGAAAATAGTGATTTCTAAGTTGGGACCCCAGCATTACAGACCCTAGCCGTGGGGGATTGTCTGTCTCGGGCAAAGTCACCACCCCTTCTAGAAGGTGCTAGTTAATGTTGGCTTTGATGGATGAATAGAAGTTTGCCAGGTAGGCAAAAATTAATCAGAACATCCCGTGCACAAAGGTCTGATATAGGCAACTACTCGGGTCCACAGCGTGAGAGGTGACTTGAGAGAGGAACTTCTGGGTACTACCCAGAGTACATTGGTACTTACACCAACGGGGCAGTGGCCCTAACTACACATTTTCGTGAGCTTGAAGTGAAGATCCAATGAAGAACTGATAAAGAACCCAGACTCTGGAGTAGGTGGCTGTGAACTTGAAACCTCTTTTTACCTGTGCAAACTGGAGCTCTGATTTTCCTACTGTGAAATAGGATAAACCCCACTGAGAGTTAAATGAGACAATGTGATGAAGGGCTGGGCACAGACCTGGCATGCAGTAGGTACTCAATGACAGGTTTCCTGTTCTGACTCCCACCACCCCCTGCCCTGCCCCCACAGCAGTGTGCAGGGGGCTGAGCCAGCCCGTGGGAGATGGGAAGAAGTCTGTACACCCAGTCAGGCCAGTCCGCAGACCGGCTGAGCCAGCCAGTCCTTCCCCTACCCCACCATGTCCCTAGCCACACCTCGGGAGTTCCCAGGTCAACTGGCTGGGCCTGACCCTGGGAAAGAAGGTGATGGCCAATGAGGTGCATACACATCGTTATGGACAGCTGAACAACCTGTGTGCCCAGGGCTCAGCACATACATTGCTGACTGGGCACCCTTCCACAGGCTGCCCACCAACCTTGCCTTCCCCCAGGGTACAGATAAGAAGTCCTTCCCAGGCTTCTACAGTAAGAAGCAGGATTAACCCCGAGTGAGGCACTAGGGTAACTTTTTTGCCCACCGCACACACATGCGCATGTTGTGACACCTTCCAGGAGCCCCCAGTGACTCTCCCACTCCCTCCTACCTTCCTTGTTTCCAAGTCACTGGGAACCACTGGCAGTTCCTGATGGGCCTGTTCATTTCACACCTGGTACCTTTTCTGCTGCCTGTTCCCTCTGCTTGAAATGCCCTTCCCTCACCAGTACTCCTTCTTCACCCCTTTTCCCACCTGGCAAACTCCTACTCATCCACCAGGCCCCAGTCAACTGCTTCCTCCTCTAAGAAGCCTTCCTTGATCCCTAGCCAAACAGGGTCAATCCAAGCCTCCTCCTGATCTCAGGCACCTCTAAATCATTGAAGTTACTGAGCACCCCTGAAAGATGGGAAATAGTCTCTCAACTTTGATGTTATTAGTATTTATGGACTTTCTAGTGAAGTCACAAGAGAAAGAATTCACAGATCAGATGGTCTGTTGTTGCATGCCCTTAAAGGTAGCAATTATGTTTAGTGGTTATTTATTTATTCTTGCTGTTGGCTGAGAGCAGAATATGGGTTTTCCAACAAGGTTCCCATGTACCGCACTGCACAAAATCAAGGATGCCAACCACATAGACTATGTTGAAGGGTGAAATTCATAACACCCTTTGGAGTTGGCCCTCTGGAAACATTTACAGCCCATCAGGTGGTCAAGCTGAGAGGGGACAGGCTTTGGATTCAGACTCACTTGGGTTCAAATTTCAGTTTGGCCACTTTCCCACTATGCATCCCCCGAGAAGCAACTTAACCTCTCTGAGTTTCTGCAATGAAATGGGAAGAGGGTTGCTGTGAGAATTAAATGTGGAAGCATGGAAATGTCCAATAGGCAGAGGGTTCACAACACTGGCCCACCTCTCTCAGCTGGGTTCATTGAGACAACTAGGTCTCAGCCTCCCCTAAACAATTGAAATTCCCATTCCCTTAATTTCCAGATTGTTTGCCCATCCAGGCTGCTACATAATCCCCAGACCAGGCTCTTTTGGACATAAAACTTTTCTGTCCTTGTTCTTAGAAGCCTAGATACTAGGACCAGTTCTGACAAATCCGGTCCTGTTCTTCTAGGAATTTATGCCACAGATGCTCTTCAGTACATACACAAAACTATCCCTGAAATAGCATGTATAGAAGCAAAAGCCTGGAAATGAACTGTATGCCCACCAGAGGAAGCAGATTAGTGAATTACGTGCAGTGGGAACCACATGAGCCAAAGAGGCAGTTTTGTGCCTACTGACAATGAGCCATCTGCAAGCAGATTTGATTAACTAGCTGGCGGGGGCAGGATTTGAATCATAGAACAAAAACAATGACATGAGGGACAAATTCTCAGTTCACCCACGGATGGTGTGTTACTACTTGGGCTACAGAGGAGACAGACTAATTCCTTACACACATATGTTCCTGCAGGGTGTTAAGACCTAGTTGTCTCAATGAACCCAGCTCAGAGAGGTGGGCCAGACCATCTCTGGATTATGTGAGAAACTGATAATATTCATTCCTCAAAGGGGAAAATTAAAGGACTTTCATGTAGAAAGAAGTGTTTTGTAACATTTGTCAAGAATATAACTTAACCTCTTAAAATGAAAACAAGCCATTTTGGGGTCTCCTTGACGGTGCAACAGATTAACGTATAGCACTATGAATCTATCTGTAGCCACTCTATCATGAGTTCGATCCCTGGCCAAGGGGGTAACCCACATGGCGTGGCAGACCTCTCCTATTTTCCTGCTGCTCCCCTCAGCAGTGTATTAAATAAACAAAAACAAAACAAAACAAAAAATCCAAGAGCAAACTATTTTAATTTAGAAATTTTTAAATCAGTTGTTATGAATGAAAGATAATGAGAGCTTGCTTTTTGGCCATGGGCAAGCTCATAGAAAGACCAAGTAGAAATCACAGCCCCAGCGAGATACTGCTTCACACCTATAAGACTGGTTATAGCCAAAAGATCAGAGACAGCAAGTGTGGGTGAGGGTTTGAAGACAAAAGAACCCTCAGACTCTACTGGTAGGAATGTAGACTGGCCCTACCCATATAGAAAACAGTATGAAGGCAATGAAAAATATTAAAAATAGGTCTATCATATGACCCAGCAATTTGACCCCTATGTACGACCCAAAGAATGCAAAACACTAATTTGAAGGGGTACATATGCACTTCAATATTCAATGCAGCACTATTGACAAAAGCCAAGTTATGGGAATAACCTAAGTGCCCAAGGACATATGAGTAAATAAAGAAAATACAGTCTAAATATATAATGGAATATTATTTGGCAATAAACGAAAAGATGAACTCTTGCCAGTTGTGACAGGATGGATGGAACTGGAGTAGAGGTTGTGCTATGCAAAATAAATCAGAAGGAGAAAGAAAAATATGATTTCATTCATGTGTGGACTATAAAGCAGCAAAACACAAAAAGCCAAACCAAAATAAACCTTTGGGTTGAGGATACCAACAGAATTGAAGCTACCAGAGGGGAAGAGGGTGGGGGTAGAAGGAGGTGATGAGGGGGCCCAGTGATCTACCAGAAAGTATTACTGGGGCTTTGAGGGTGGGCCTGGTATGGTAACCCACATTTAAATAGGTATACAGTGCTATAAACCACATGACCCGCAACAAAGACATAAGGCCCTCCCTGGTGGCGCGGCGGGTTAAAGCACTGCACTAGGAGGCTGAAGCCACTTCCACATGAGGTCGATTCCCGCCTGCCCCCGAGGTGACCACATGGCGTGGCAGACCTCTCCTGACCCGCCCGCTGCTCCCCTCAGCAGCGTACTTCGTCTATCTGCTATCTGTTCTGTTCTGCTTGTCTATCTGCCACTCTGTCACTGGTGAAGTCTTTCACCACCCTGAGTCGCTGACCTGTACCCCAGTTCTGTATGCACAAATAAATAAATCTTTAAAAAAAAATGAATAGATGAAACAACTTAAAAGACTCGCTGGAGAAGAGAATAGAAAGCAGTGCTCACATGCCAGGGCCCACCACTGACCTGCCCAGGGTCTGGCATAGCAGGCACTGCTAGATTTCAGTGGAGCTGGCCTCAGAGAGGGGGGATGTCACCATTCTGGGCCACCCCAGATTTGAGCAACTCAGGACACCCCAGAAACCGCAGCTTGTTGTTTATACTATCTCCCAAGGAGCAGATCATACCATCGCTGACTTCAGGGGCCTAATTTTAAGCACCAGGTTCTGGGAAGACAGAACAAAAAGGCCAGACCTAAATATAAAGGATCCTGCAGAGGACAGATTAGAGAAAACATCACTCCCTCCTCCCTCTCTCCAGGAGTCGAGGGAGAAGGCAGAGCACCCATCAGTGCCACCTCTCAGTGCAGGGCAGTTTTCCTTTGCCTGAAGTCAGGAGTCTCAGTGCCAACTTGACCCCAAGGACCCAGAGTGTTTATTCAAAGGAGGTCATGAGCTCCCTGCCAGGCGATTCTTAGCCATCTTCTAATTTCATAAATGGTGAATGGTTGGTATGCTTCCAAGTCTCTTGTTCTCTGTAGAGTTCCCTTTGCTTGTCCACTGCTTCTTTTTTCCCCTAGCAATTTATTTGCAAGAGAATCCAGCTGTTTATCTATGGCATTTCCCATATCTGAAGATGGCCAATTGCATTCCCTGGGTGCTGCTTGACATGTTCCCCTATCCCTATAGTTCCTACAAATTGTTGGTCAAATCTGGGGCTTGATCAGTTTCAGGTTTGAGATTCTGATAAGTCCTCTTAACAGGTGAGGTCATGTTCCTCCATCAAAAGGCTCATACTATCTGCTTTTTTGTAAGGTGAGCAGCCGGTAGCTGTCCATTCATTCACCAAGGGCTGCAGGAGTCTAATTCTACCAGTGTACCAGGGGAAGTCTATAAGTAGAAATGATCCTCATCAACCATTTGACTATGTAGGAAAAGAGGAATGATTTTTTCCCTTCCTACAGGAACTTTTCCTTTTTGGTGCCACACAAACCTGCTGATCCTAAAGTATGTGTCTGCACATCACTCTGATCTGCATCACTCTGCCTCCCCCTCTACAAAATGGGGAACCGGGATCACAGCCATATTCTGGCAAGCGGTGAGAGCTCGGCAAGCGGACCCAATAGCCTGCCACCCCTGTAACCCAAGAAGGGGCGCTGGCGCTCTGTCCCTGACTCTCAGCTCCTTGGCCACACACACAGGGTGTCCACACACAGACACACCCCCAACACAGTCCTTCTTAACTCTGACACACATAAACAAACAAGCATGAGCGGGAGCGCACACAGCACACACCACACACACCACACTCACACACCTGCACAGTCCCTCTGGGAGGCCCTATTGTTTGGCCACTTCCCCAGCCAGGACAAGGCGGCTGGGAACGCGAGACCGACTGGCCCTTCCTGCTCTGCGCTGACGCGCGAGCGGCCTGAGGAAGGAACACCGCGTCTCCAGGGGCCCACACATTCTTTTCGTGCCTGGCTGGCTCTCCACGTCCGCACCTCCGGAGCCCCCTCCCCAGCCACCCCCCCACCCACAAGCGAGCGGCGCCATGAGGTTCCAGGCCTGTCTGGGGAAGGGGGGCCTGGGAGAAGGGATGGGGTTGGGGGTCTGAGAGGGGCAGGTCCCCTGTGATCTCCCTGCCCCCCACAACCACCCTGCAGCACAGCAGGCCCGTGGCAGGCCCGTGGCAGGCCCGTTCACCATCCAGAGCCAGGGTAGTTGAGGCCAGAAATAGGGCAGACCTGGAGCTGGTGACTGGCAGGTCCCAGGTCCCTGCTCTCTTTCCATACAAAGCCCTGTTCTTTCTCTTATTCACCGCCAGGCACAGCCCAGAGGGCAACAGGTCAGGTGATCCTCACCACTGTCACCGTGCACCCCAAGTGGTGGCTTCAGGACTTAGAAAGGTGGCTTTATACAGCCAGGTCCAGCCATCCCCTAGAGGAAGGCAAGTGGCATGAGCCAGTATTTCCTGAGCACCCACTAGGGTCAGCCCTAGCGCAGTGACCCCTTCTCACTTTACCCTCCTGTCTGTCCAAATAGCTAGTATTAACCCAGGTGTCTTGGTAGGACGTAACTGAACCTAGTTTCCTGGGTCCAAAGCTCTCCCTTATGGGGGGATGTAGGGGGGGGATGGCTTTAATACCACAGCCAGGATGGGTCCACTTCTCAACTGGCTGTGCCACCCTGGGCAAGCTGCTTTGTCTCTCTGCACCTCTGTTTCCTCAGGTATAAGGTAGAGATGACAACATTACCTACTGCAGAGGACTGTTGTGAACATTGTAGAGTAGGGTGCCTATGGTTTGATCCATCCTTGTTCCCTTCAATTTCACTTGTAGAACTAAAAGAAACTGAAATGGAGTTCAGGTCCATCTGTCCCAGTTTGCCTGGGTCTGAAGCGTTTTCTGGATGCTAGCTTTTGATTGCCAAAACCAGGACACCCCAAGCAAACCAGGACAAAGGGTCCCCCACAATGATGTGGTGTTTTTTAAAGCCCATGCTAATTCTCCAAAGGGCAGAAAGAGATCCACGTCATGCTCTGCCAGTGAATTTTACCAGAAGCCCTCAAGCCTGAAGCCCTTTGCCCTGGTCTTCCTCCTCTGCCCTGGAATAGCCAAAGGGAAAGTAGACATTCTTTACATGAAAATTTTCCACATCCTTCAGGGCAATCTTCTGGTGCCAGAAATAGGCAGCAAGATTTGGGAGTTAGCCCAGGCCTCTAAAATTAGCTCGCAGGGCCCCCCTGATAGGCCTGTACCATCTCATCCCTGGGTAGCCTGATGCCCAACAAGCGGCCTGCCCTACCAACACCTTAAATCACCGTAAGTTCTATTGGGATGGCTGACTTAGGGCAGTGGGCACAGAGAAGAGTAGCTCCTGTTCATTTTTCTCCAGAAACTTTCAGGCCCAGATCATGCTGCTGTTCTACCCAGAGATGCCCTTTCCTCCACCCCAAAATACCAGACAAGTACATCACATGGTGACACTGGGACATTCACATAAGGGTCTCAGCAGAGTCACACACCATATCTAGCTCCCTACCTGTGCCCAAACACCTCCACATGAACGAAACAGACACACATACTCACACCAAGCAGCTCATTCTCACTCCTCAAGGTCTCAAGTTTCTAAAGGCAGTGCTCCTAAATCTTTAGTTCCTGTACCTCAGTCTTTCCACAGTTCCCACCTAACCTAACAGTTTTTTGTTAAAAACTTTTTTTGCTGTTGGTGCCTGGTATTTCTTTTGATTGATTTTAAGGAAAGTTGAATGTGCATTTTTATACTCTTTTCAAACTTCCTGCTACGACCAAGATTTGATATCTGTCCCTAGCTCTTCCTATCAAAAATAGTGAGAATCCTTGGCCAACAGAGAGGGAGGAGGCCTGGGAATCCTAGGGGGTGCAACTTCCTACCCAGTCTCACAGGCCTTGTCTAAGGTGGGAGCAGGCCAGAAAGGCGCTTTGCTCTAGGAGAGACACCAGGGCTTGGGGCAGAAACACACCTGTCCCAAGTGTGGCTACCCAAAACCCACCCTCATCTGCCTGCCTGCTGTTCTCTGAGAGAAACACAAGTGAAAGGGAAGGGGTGTGTTCTGGAACAGTCCATCAGGGAGCAGAGGCCGTATTCTTTTCCCTGTGGAAAAGCAGAATTGCCCACCAGGGTTTGACAGCCCTGAATATAGAAGCAGGAAGTCAAGTCCTAGGCTGACAGGTATCCAACTCACCTTGGACCAAGCCAGATCCTTGCCCCTCACTCAACCTCAGCTCCACCACTGCGTGGTTTGAACATGGCACCTTCCTGTTTAGGTAGCTGTGGTCTATCCATTCACTCATTCACTCATTCATTCAATAACACATGTATCTTGAGCACCTACTGCATAGTAGGCCTGTGCTTTGGCTGGGACACAGCTGGGAGCAAGACCAGCATGGCCCCTGCCCAAAAACAGATGCTTGCAGTGCAGCCAGGGAGCAAGAACAAAGCTGTGACCCTAGAACAGAAGCCAGAGGGGCCTGGTGCATCTCCCTATTTAGTGACCATTGGCCACAAGACAGAATGGAATGCAGCCAGGTGCCAAGCTGGAGAAAGGGAGGGTAGGGCTCTGTGTGAGAAAGCTTGACCTCTCTGAGGAGGGGGACGAGTCAGCGTCACAGAGGAATATGTGTGGGCGTGTGAGTGTGGGTTCATGAGTACATGAGTGTGAGCATGTGAGGGTCTGAGTACATCTGAGCAGAGAATATGGATACGTATCTGTGTCTGAGAATGTGTGGGTATATGTGTGTCGGTGTGCCTGTGAATGAGCTGTACATGTTTGTTAGTGCTCATGAGTATGTGTGAGTGTCCAGGTGTAAGTTTACATATTTGAGCATGTGTGTGTGGTGTATATTTGTTGGGTGGCTGCATGAGAGCTCTAGGCAGGTGTAAATGCTCAGTGTATTGAAATAAGTAAAAGAAAATCAATGTGGTTCAGGGCAGTGCCTGAAGGAAGAGGCATTGCACCAACAGGGATATGTACTGGGTACTTGTCATACACCAGATGTCATGTTTACTGCAGTCATGCACCCAGGTTTCACAATGTGTGAGTTTCTGGTAGCCCACTGATGAAGCACCTGGAGCCCATCTCCCTCAGTTCAATAACTTGTTCAGTCAAGCAACACATCAGAATTTGTACCCAGACTCTAGAGTTGGGTTTTCTTCTGGATATGATGGGAAGTCTCTGAAAGTTTCTAAGCAAAAGTGTGAATTTATAGAGGGTTTTAAGTCGCCAAACCTCCTTTCTTTCCAGGACCCTGAGGGGGAACGCCTCATCCAGCACCCATCATCAGCAAGTTCCTCCTGCCCCAATCCAAGAGGGATGGCAGACCCACGAGAGGCTGGGAATCACTCTTGCCTGACCTAGCACAACCCTCATGACTTGGCAAAAGTAATAAACCCTACTGAAGAAGCTACACGGGACATAAATCACATATGTAAAGCAGGTTTGTAGTAGGTGCTCAATAAAAGAGACTTCTCCCACACTAGCTACCATGGCTATATCAGCACTAAATCTAGGCAGACATGTTGGAAATAAAATTGCCTCTTGTACACTTCAGAAGAGGATGAACACTAGCCGAGTGGGATCCAGGACATATCTCTCCAAGGATGCAGTGCCCTTCCCAGCAGGGAAGCAACTTGTCACAGCATAACCAGGGTTGAGTGGTGGCTATGACCTCTCATGTCCAAGGTCAGTGTGAACCGCAGACAAACTGCCGCCTCTGGGCTGGAGGGCAAGGTGGTCATGATAATGCTAGCTCATCTTCAGGGGACTGAATTCTGCAGGCTTTGGGTTCATGATGAGGCTCATCTCTGCATTTTACAATAATAAAACTGAAGCCCAGAGAGAGCAGGTAACTTGCTAAGAGGCACACAGCAAGGAAACGCTGCACTTTGGGCAGCAATGCAGCATTCCTGACTAATACTCTGTGCTCCAGCTCATGAAGTGCAAGGTGGTGGTGTTGGTGACGATGCTGAGGATGAAGGGTCACCATTGACATTCGCATCAGTCCCTTCTTCTGTCTACAGAGACAGGCCTTCTGAAATGATTCCTCCTGTAGCAAGGGTAAGCTGGGACAAGGGTCCAAGCTTGTGTTTTCAGTCTTCCCTGGGAGTCATTTCCTTTGTGTCAAGGTGCCAGCCTGGCCACACTGTGAAATGGTGAAGTACCCACCACCGGGGTGGGAGTGGGGGGCCGGGTTTGATCCATTTTTGCGTAAGAGCAGGACAAGCGCAGGGACTCTGTGGTGGCTCTTAGAAAGTCAGTTCTAGGGCGAGTAGGTAGGTCAGGTTTGGGACAAGTTCTGGGGTCTCTTTATTTCATGTAAACTACTGAAGAGCCACAGGCTGGGTTCAGAGCATTTCTCAACACCCTGGGGACAAGACTTCTTGCTAGAAGAAGTCCCCAGACTTCTAGGGTTCAAAGTTTACTCACGCCAGAAAGCTTTTCCACCTTGCTCTCCCCTCTTTCTGCTCCTTCCTGTGCCTTCCTACCCCTTTGCCCTGTTCATAACTTGCCTCTGCCACCCCCAGACCATGGCACAAAAATTGTGTGTTAGCCTACATACAGGCTAGGAGAGGCCAAGGCCAGGAACATGTCTTCTCACTCTCATGAATCGAGTATCTTTTGTCAGACCTGACACCAGTCAGGGGTGCTTTCACAACTCTGGGCTGGACTCTGGGCTGAGACACTTACCTCACCCAGGACCAGCTGTCGTTGCCTCTCTCTACTCTCTAGTCTCATTCACAGTGGACACCAAACCCCACCAGGTTGGCAATATCTTAGAATGAGATTCTTCCAGACCCAATATTTCTTCATATATTCAACCAGTCACTTCCCCAATTATATGCCAAGTCTTGCCAATAATTGGTGGCTGGAAACACAGAAATGAAAAAGGCAACATGGTCCCTTGGTGACTCAGATGGGGAAGTCAGATGCCCACCTCCCTCTCATTCCTTGTTTCCTTTCCCTTTTTCCTTCCCTTTGTACTTCTTGAGCAACAGATATACAGCTACACAGAGTGACAAGTGCCAGGAAGATGCTATTGTGAACCCTGTGGGGGAGAATCCCCACTGGTCACTGGTCACAAGCTCTTTACCTTGGCAAAAGACACTTTCAGAAGATTCAATATGGATATGTAACCCTCCAGTAGATGAGAAGCTGTGAGTCATAAGCCCCAAGTGGTCCTACAGACTTCCCCATGAATCACCCTTGCCCCATTCTCCTCATTAGAAGCACATGCCATGGGGAATTCTCCTCTGGACAGGAGGGAGGAAATGTGGAGGAAATGGGGGAGGATAGGATTCAGAATGGTGTCCCTGAGCAGGCTCTCCCACCCCTGTCCTTTCAGCCTTCATCTCAAGAACGGAGCCCCAGGATTACAGGTTTGGGCAGCCAAGATCCTCATGCTGCTTCCTGCTTACAAGGCACTTTTCTATACTTTATTTCATTTGCACACCACTGTGTATTACTGGAAATTCTCCAAGGGAAATTGCCTCATGTAGAAGGGAAAGAGGTTTGTTGGGCAGAAAAGAGTCACTTCCCCTTAATTGGAGCCCAGGACTCACTCAGAAAGGAACAGGAATTGTCCAGAGCCTTCGGTTCTTTCATTTATTCATCACATCTATTGATATTCCAGGCACTCTCTTAAGAGCAGGAGATCCCCAGTGAAACAAGGCCCTCAAGTAGGGAGATAGACCATTCACAAATAAATGAACGTTGTGGAGTGATGAGTGCTTTACTGAGAAATAAAGCAGGTAAAGGGCCGAGACAACCAGGGTTTGGGCAGGGTGGTCTCATATTTAAATGGGGTGATAGTCAGACCATAGCCCCCTGCTGAGGGTGAATTTTGAACACAGAGAGAGGGCCTACCCTGCAGATATCAGAAAGGAGTTCAGTCCAGAGGCAGGAAGAGCATGGGTCCCTGAGGCAAGCGTGAACTTTGCCCATGCAAGAAAGAGCAATTAGGCTGACTTGGCTGGAAGAGCGAGAAGGAGAGGGGCAGAAGATGTGGTCAGAGATGTAGTAGCAGGACAAGTCATGCCAGATCACACAGCCTGTGTAACGACTTGGCCTTTATTCTGAATTTCAGAATAAAGGGAGGGTTTTAAGTAGACAAGAAAAATGTTTTCAAAATTTTACTCTGGGTTGTTAGAAGTCTAATTCCCTTCAAGTTACGATAGTAACATAGTAATTCAGAATCATCTTACTCTGTGGACTAGGAAAGTTGGACACAGTATGTTTAGAGCTTTCAGTGTGAAGACATTTGCACACTAAAAGGGCAGTGAGGAATTGTGGGATCCAATTCTGAGAGAGGGAAAATCCAGGATGAGCACAGCATTTGAGGCCTCTTTTCCTTGAATGGTATCTGCCAATGCTGAAATAGGAGACTAAAAGTCTACAAACTTGGGCAAAGCTTTTAAAAGATTCATGAGTCTAATGAAATTTAAAAAGAAATAGAGTTCAGGGTATACCAGTGAGCAATCTGGTACAGACTTAGAGTCTTTTACATATCATCCAAATAAAGTAATCCAGGCTGGGGGTAGGAAACCTCAAAAAGATAAATCTTGGATTAAGAATAAAGTAGATACCACAGAATCATCTCAAACGACCTTAAGATGATCTGGGATTCTTAGCCCCCCAATGTCCTCACAGCAAATTAAGCCCTTCTAAAAAGAGGATAATTCCACCTTAAGCCTCAACTGAGCTCCAAAATTTTCCATTTACTGTGCCCAACACTCATTCAAAAGTAACCAGGTATAATAAAATAATTAAAAGAGAGAGAGAGAGAGAGAAACTATAGGCACTAAACAGCTATAAACACAAGAGGATCCAAATAGTTATTGACCACAGTCCTTAAAGTAACTATATTTTAACATGCAAAAGTACATAAATGGGTAAATAGAAACTGAGAATTTTATAACATGAAAATTCTAACCACAGATTCAAAAGCACCACAGATCACAGCCACACAGTCATGCATTGCTTAATGACAGGAATACCATCTGAGAAATGCATTGATACGTGATTTCATTTTCATGCAAACATCACACAGTGTACTTACACAAACCTACATGGTAGGGTGTGCCACACACTTGGGCTGTCTATAGTGACCACTGTCATGTAAGTGGTCCATGGTTAACTAAAACGTCATTATGTGGTACATGACCATATACACAGAAAGAAAACTGCAGAGGCATAATAAAACTACAAAATTAAACAATGACAAGGAGAAAATCCTAAATCAACCAGAAGAAAGAAGACAGATTACCTTTCAAGGACAGCAATAAGATAATAGATTGACTTGTCAAAAGACACAATGAAAGATATTGGAATGTGTCTTGAAGTAGTTACGGAAATAAGGCTGAAACTGGAGTTCTATGTCCGATGAAAACAGTGTTCCATGATGAAATTAAATAGAAGTAAATATAGAGAATTTGTGGTAAGATATGCAGTAAGTGCGATATCATAAGGACAGGTTAGGAGTCTGGATGCTAAAGTACAGAGGGACCGTGCAGAGACAGAGAGAAAAGCTATGAGACTACGATAGTAATGCTGGTGATACATGAGAGTGCCTAGAGAGGTGGTTTTGAAACTGATGAAAAACAGGTATATTTTGGAAATGGTTATGTTTTGTAAATGGGCCTGTCCATTTTGCTGATGAATTAAACATAGATGAGAAAATGGAGGAATCAAGGATGTCTCCAAAGATTTTGACCTGAACTCATAGAAGAATGAAGTTGCCGTTAATACAAGGAGAAAGACTGAGGGACTGGTTTGGGAGTAAATCAAAAGCTTATTTTTCAAACTGCCAGATTTATTGAACAAATCAATATATCAAGGAGGCTATTGAACAAACAAGTCTGCAGTTAGGGGAGAGTTTCGGGCTACAGATTAAAAAATGATAGCTTAGAAACAGCCCAAGTTTTCAGCAACAGATGAGTGGATAACTAAGATGTAGTCTAGGGCTTCCCAGATGGCACAGGGGTTAAAGTCTCAGTGCTATCAATTCCCCAGCCACTACAGAATGAATTCCATCCCCCCCTACCCAGGTGGTGGGGCAGACCTCTCCTGTCTGCTCCCCTTAGCAGTGTATTTCAGTGGCTCCACCTGTTCTGCTCCCCACTCTGTCTTTGGTGAGTCCTCTCATTTCCCGCACCTCTGGCCTACACCCCAGTTCTAGTTTGCATAAATATACAATAGAGCTTTTATTTAAAAAATAATAATAATAAAATCACAGCTGTTTCTGAGAAATAATTCTCGAAAAGGTATTTGAAACACCAAGAAACATCGTAAGAATAATCTTCATTATTGGCTCTGTGTGGTTGCATCTGTCAAGGAAATTTATAAACTTCCTTACTGCCAGATTTGTCAAATGAAGATGGACTCAGATCCATCCAAACATGCAATAGAAAGAAAAATCTAGAAATGGACTTAGTTTACTGATGAATTTAAAAAAAATAAAATAACCCTCAGGATTCTCTTTGTGTTATTTTAACAGTTACTGAGCATTTGCTAGCGGCCAAATGACTGACACTTACTCAGTAGCTGTGTGTAAGTGCCTGCTGCTCACTAAGCCCTAAGCTAAGTCCAGTGGACCCAGGGACTTGTGGAGGGGACTCGAGACTACCAGAGGTGGCATCAGCCGTTACATACTCATAGCCAAGGCTGAACCCAGTCTAAAAGATTTTTTTTCTTTGATCCAGAGTCTGTTTAACCAGCAAATTTTACATAAGAACATAAATGCCTGGTTTCCTTTAAAAACACCTTTGTAGTCCTCCCTGGTGGCTTACAGATTAAATCTTAGCACTAGTACCTCAAAGACAGAGTTCGAGTCTTAGCCAGGCAGATAATCCTCACCTGGCACAGCAGATCTCTCCTGTCTCGCCTGCTGCTCCCCTCAGCAGAGTATTTCAGTGGATCTGCTCCCCAACTCTGTCTCTGGTGAATCCTATCATCCTCAGCACTTCTGGCCTACACCCTACTTCTTCTATGAAAAAAAAAAAAATTAAAAACAAAAACACCTTGAATAGCAGCTTCTTGTAGAAGCTCTCCCCAGGTCAGAGCTCCTCCCCACCCCAATTTTCACTTATGTTACTGCTGGACCCTGACCCTTGATTTACAACAGTGGGGTTTCATAGTGAGCTGAGTTTGTGACACTGTTGGATGCACAGAGGAGGAATTCTTAATTCAGGGAGATATCACCATTTGGCAATAATTTGAGCAGGGGGAGATCATTCAATCTAAGGACTAGTATGTGCAAAAGTAAGAGTAACATATGCTGTATTGCGAGAATTATAAGTCTCAATGTGCATGGAGGAAGCAGTGGGAAGAGAAGGCACAATCCTGGAAATGACAGGAGTGGGCATAGGCTGGCAGACCTTCAATTATGTGCCTATGTAGAGCTGGTAGGGAAAGTGGAAACAAGACAAATCCCAGAATAGAGAGAGGGTTCAGGAGAGGTCAATATAGCATGTTTGACAAACCCAACATACTTAATACATTAATACATGTTTATGAAATAAAAGAATAAGTAAATTAATACACGAAGAACAAAGGAGGTGGAAGCCCGTCTCAAGTGTGCATTGTGTTAACCATGATGAAACACTTAAAGCTGAATTTGCAAAGTGGTCTGTGGAAAAGGCCTGGCTGAGGCTGGAGAAATGGGCAGGCCCTGGGAGTTGGAAGTGCATGATATGCCTGCGGAGTACTCTAGGGGACCTGTTCCCGCAGAGACCAGTGCATCTCCATTATATCAATCTGCCCTCCAAAGGTCCGGGACCCCTTGCTCCCTCTTCCCAGAAAATGTCCATTTTCTCTCTCTTCTGCCTCCCTGTGCAGGTCTGAAGGAACCCCAGGGATTCCAGAGCCTTCCTGGGCCTGATGACCAGAGGGATTCGAGCTGGCAGTTGGGTGGTGAAAGAGACTATATGAAGGGCCCTTCAGTGCTTCTTACAGATGAGGAAATGGAGGCCCAGAAAGAGTTGCCGCTTGCTGGCAACAGGCCAGGGCTGGAGATGTCCCAGTAAAGGCCACCCCCGGACAAAGCTCTGATGGACACGGTGAAAGCAGTGAGAACAGGCCCAGGGTGCCTGTTAGGGGGCGGGACAGCCACTTCTGTTTCCCTTGGCCAGAATGCCCTGCTGAAATGACAGAATGGGGACTGGCTGAGTCACAAGAGGACAATAGCCTTTCCCAAGCCTGCTGATGTACCAGGTGACTCCCTTTCCTTTGATCCTTGCAGGGCCTTTGAAAGATACGGTGATTGGTTCATGTTACATTGGTCACAGTAAGACACCTGGCTAAAAGGTGGCAGAGAATCAGAGCTTGAATTCAGGTCTAGCTGACTCCAAGTATACCATCTACCAGTTTACCAAGATCCCTCTCTAACCTCAGGTCTTTGCTGCCCTCCTGGCCAGGATGCTTCCTTCCAATTCATCTTCCAAAAGGACAACCTGTGAGGCATTAACTTAGACAGTGACCCCTCAAAGAGGCTTCCCTGACCAGCAGACCTATAGAAGCCCTGCTTCATTTCACCTTCCTCAATGCCCTGTCCTATTTCTAATTTATTTATATATTGCCTATTCTATCCTCCCATTGTTAGCTACTTGATTGTAGGAATTTTGTCTTAAATTGAAAGCACCTGGGTCGATACTCAATAAATGTTTGAGGGAAGGAAAGAAGGAGACCTGCTGGAAAGGTAGGTGTGGGAAACTTGAACTGGGCCCCGGCAACAGCAGGGCCGGGAGGTGGGGGGGAGAGACAGGGCGTGGGCACCTGGTTTTGTTCCTCCTGAAGGAGCAAGTATATCCCTGCCCCCTCCGCTAAGAAGAGCAAAGCACACTTTTTGTTCACGGCGGTGTGGCAGCGTGCAAGCCTTGTTTCCAGGGAGTAGACAAAGGGAGAGAGGCGTGAAGGGCCCCTGGGACTGGCCCTGCAGTGCCCAGAAAAGTCCCTGGAGGTGGGCCCCCTTCCACCTGCTCCCCAGAATGCAACCTGCAGAGAAAAACAGCCTGGGGTGACCTGGATCCACCCGGCCAGCCCCAGCGAGGTGTGGGAAACCTGAACGCGGGGCGGGGTCCCCCGTGCGCCCCGGCTTTGTTTGTGTTTGTGTATGGCAACCAGAAACCACCGCGGCGGCAGTTTTCAGAGCCTCCTTCCGCACCCCGCTCCCCCACCCCCTTTACTTTAATCTCCTAAACTGATTTGTCAGCAGCAGGAAGTGACATGACAGCTTTCCTCACAAAAGGGAAACTCCTCCGCGTTGCCATGGGGATCCAGGCCCCTGGGTGATCAGATTTATATAATCTTAAAGGTGTACACACAATGATGTCATCCTCCAAGGCAGAGTGGGGGAGATAGGGACGCTGCAGGCTGCAAGGCCAAGGCAAAATAGCTACGATTTGCAAAATTCCAAGGAAAAGAGAGGATGTGGTGGAGGTTTTGGGGGTTGGAAGGATTCTAATGGAATAATGGGTGCCTTCGAAGCCACAGGAAAGCATACAGTATGCATGGCTGCATTTTCTAGGTCCTAGAATTAGAGTTGACTTTAATTTCATCCTTAAAGGGCCTCTTAAAGCCTGGGGCTACTGGCCTATTTCACAAGTGGGAAAACTGGAGTTAGAGGTTAGCCTTCTGGGAAGAGCCCTACCTATTAAAGCCTGTGCAAACTGGTCGTTTTGCCGGTGGGAAACTGATACCCAAGAATTGCTGGAGGTCATTAGCAGAGGGGGGAGGAGTCTGCACTTTCCTCCAGGGCCTGGTACCTTGCCTGTCAGTTCAGGTGCCCATCTCTGGCCCCCACACAAAGCAGGCTTTATTATCTCCATTTTACAAATGAGGAAACTGAGGGCTGTATAGTTTTTCCACCCCAAAATTGCCTAGTAAAACCTAGTTGGATATAAAGCTTGTCTTCTACCCACTCCCACAAGCTGTCTTTTGAACTGAACTGAGACCTTAGCCCCCAGTTCTTACGGGCCCAGTTCCCATCTCTGCAATGGTAATTACTTGCCATGTGACCTTGGGCATGTCACTTCACCTCTGGGAGCCTCAATTTCCTTCTCTATAAAATGGATGTTGCTGTTAGTGGTTAAATGCAAAGATGTACAAAGCAGTTAGCACAATAACTGGCACACAACTCTAAAATTGACATCTATTACCATATCACTATTAAACCATTGAGTTATCTATTTCCATTTGCCACTAAGAAACAAACATTGTAAATAATTAAGGATCTTTTTTTTCCCCCTTAAGAAAAGTAGTCCCAGGCCAACAGTGACATTTCACTGGAGGGTTTGAGGATCTGGAAGCTGATACACAAGGAGGGGTTATCAACCCTGCTCTCTGGTGGTGCTGGTGGGAGGTGAAGTGGTTTGCACTGGGAGAAGTGAGTGAATTATTTTCACTGGCAGCTCCCTTAAGCAGCCGCTGTATTTTTCCACTGCGTGGATCACACTGGAGATTAATTTTGGTTCAGCCAGTGCCTGCCAAACAGACAGTGATGGCCTGAACCCACAGGGAAGTCAGCCATGGCATCTGTCACAGACTTGGTCGCTGGTATGTTTCCACGAAGGGAGATACTTGCAATAGTAAATTTCTAGGGTTTGATAAAAACACTGGGCATGGTTTGTTTTGAAAGGCGTGAACACACAGGCAATTGGAAGTCCAGCAAAGGGAAATAAGCTTGCCAGCCTAGGTTAAGTTCTTAGAATTTAGATCTTTTAGACTCTGGGAGTCAGGTGGCTGCTGTTGAACCATAAAGGTCAAGGACATTAATGTGTCAGGGTCTTTATCAACAGGATGGACCAGAACCACTGCCCTGGACACCCCCATAGAAGCCCAGTAAGGTTGTTTGTGCTTCCTGCAGTGCTCTGCCCAGAAACAAGCAAGAGGGAAGAGAGGGAAGGGCTGTAGAGGGAGGTGGCAGATGAGGGGTTAGTTATACAAGGGTTTTACTGTTACTTAATTCAAACTAGGTGATGCTTCAGTTACAACTTCTGATTTTGACCTGCTTGACAAATTAAAAAGCCCAGAAGACTGCCCCAAAGCAAGCCTATCTTCAACAAAACTGACAACAGAGCAGCAAGTGACCCAGGCACCAAAGAAGGTAGTCACCAAAAATGTCAATTATATACAGCCTCTCCGGCTGTGCTCCAGAGCATAGTGATCAGGAGGGAGGTTTCACATGACTTACCTGTGTTGATTTTGATAATCAAACTTGCATTTTTTAACTGCCCAGAGATATTTTCACAAAAATGGAGTTGCTTTTAAAGGCTAAATGAGAGGATGATTGGGACAAGTGAAAATGCAAAGTGCATGAAGTTAGGAAATGATTCACATGCAGGTTCCAACTCCCCGTCTTTTGTTACTTAGCTATTCTCAGTCTCAGCATCTTCATCTGCCAAAGATCTTGTATAGAGTTGTTTTGGGGGCAGGCCTTGCACATGGCAAGAATACATTTATGTCAAGCATTTTGAAAAACTATCCTCAGTAATTCTATCACAGCTTGGCGAGGGGAGGGAGGCTTATTATATTATCCTAAGGAAAGGTAAGTAAAAATAGCAAAAGAGCTAACATGATCATTTCTTCCTGGCTTTGGCTCTGGGACAGTTTGGGTTCACTTGGACAAGTACTGGCTACAGCACTGACTTCAAAATAGACAAGGTTTCTCTGCCTCTCTGGCAGCCCGATCATCTTGTGGGACTAAGGGGTCATCAAGTAGGGGACTAGATCCCAATACATCCATTTGAGAGTTCCTTGTCCAAATTCTCCCCTACTTTACTAGTTGGGAGAGGGAACATTTGGGGCTGCCCAAGAAATAAAGCATTGATATATCAATAGAAATGCCATAATTTATTCCATTGTATAAAAAAGTCATCCTTGTGTAACAAAATGTCTTCTTAGAAGAAGAAATATATTATTTCAGGTCATAAATAATCAGCAAACATACAACTGTTGGCAACTGAAAAAAAAAAAAAAAACAACCAACACTGAGCTTCCCATCAGTGCTGAAAACAAACCTGCTTAGGATGTATTTACAGGGTATTACAGTACTCAAACACAAAAATTGAGGTATTTGGTTCTTCTAGGAGTAGACACATTTGTGGAGGCAGGCCACCTACACAAAATAAATAAGGTATATTCGCATATGTATATATGTCGTCAGGAATGGTAATACTGGAAGGTATGTCAAGCATGAACAGTTTCTACCAAAAAACCAACCGGGGCAAGCAAAAAGAAATCAGCTCACATGCTGAGTCCTTTCTCTTCTGTCCCCTTTTGTCAGAGGGTGTATGAACCCTTACATATTGGTCCCGAATGTGCCAAGTTCAGCGAATGTGTTGACACTCAGTCACCACTGCGGCTGCCTAGGAACCCAGTGGAACTCAGGTGAAATTAAATAAATAAGGACCAGCCCTCCTGAGCCCCCTCCCTGGAGTTATTGCATGTCTCCTCCCAAGGAGGAGCCTGGAGGCCCGGTGGGCTGTGAAAAGATTCCCTCCGCTGGCCTTTCAGCAGCTGGGAGAGGTCGTGATGGGGCTCTGCAGGTAGCTCAAAGCACTGTTCGTGGGGTGGACGGGGATGGAGACAGGGAAGTTGAAGACGGTGGTGGTGGAGGTGCCTCGGTCCAGCACGGCCATGGCGGGGCTCCCAGCCTCAGCAGAGCAGTGTGGGGCCAAGACCTGGGACTCAAACTGCAGCAGTTGGCCCATGAAGCTGAAGTTGGGAGAGATGATGCTTCTCCTCTGCTTCACAAACTCAAAGGCCTCGTCCAGCTTGACTCGGTTAGTCCTCATGAGGTAAGCGAGGCAGATGGTGGCCGATCGGGAAATGCCTGCCTGGCAATGGACAAACACCCTTCCTCCGGCATTCTTGATGGAATCTAGAAAACAAAGGGTGGCTGATTACTCCAGTGCTCAGTAAAGAGTCCCGATCCCAGAAATACCATGTGTGCCCTGCCCAGAGATGGACACCACCTCATGTGGTGGTAGCACTGTGGGCGCACACAATTTTGGAGGCAGTGTGGGCAATGTGCAGAGAACAGTCAGGGAGTTAAACCCGGCAGTTCTGTCTCTGCTGAGCACAGAAATCTTGAGCAACTGCTTGATCAGACTCATCAGTGCAACTTTCTGAACCTCACTGTGCTCGTATATAAAGTAGGACATCCAATTTACATTTTGCAAGGATCTTGCCAGCACCAGGCTGATAATGTCGGATAAAGACTGAGAAGAACATCAGTCAGGTCCTCGTCACAGTGCTGTGCTCAGTGGCTAAAAACAGTGGGGAGCAGTGGACAAGTGCCAAGCATCCATTCTGTTTACCTATGAAGTCAATCGCCTCGTTGAACCAGGAGCTGATGTCTGCTTTGTGGTTGTCCTCCACAGGGATGCTCTTGTACTGGTAATGACCCTCAAAATGGTTGGGACAATTGGCAGAGACGTTGATCAAGGCGGTGATGCCCAAGGCATCCAGCATATCCTTTCGGGAAGCATGATAGGCACTGCCCAGGTACAGAAAGGGCAGGATCTCCACAGGACCACCCTGAAATCCAGAAATATCCAACATTTGTTAAGCTTTGCTCAAAGCCAATGCCGGGGTCCACACACACAAACGCACCCTGCTGGAAAAAGCTGTTTCAGATACTGAGTGAGCTGACTTCTCAGCACTGCTGTTCGGAGTATAGAGGACTAAGCCCCTTGACAGGCAGGGCCAGCAAGTCCATTTCTGTTGTGCCAGCAGCTGGAAGCTCTGCTCCATCAAGCCCACTTAATATCCCCGGGTTCCCTCTGTTATCAGAAAAGCTGCCGATCCCCTTCTATATTCCTCACTAGCGCTGCTCTTCCGGGTCTTTACCAGCGTGTTCCTTCTCCCCTCTGGCATGGGCCCCTACTAACCTGATCATAGAGTGGCGTGCTGCAGGAACTGCACCCCGAATCGGCACTGTCGGGGACGTTAGTACTCAAGGGAAGGCTGAGCCCCATGGGGGTCGACTGTTTGCTGCACAGCTCCGGGCAGGAAGCCGAAAATGCTTCATATCCTCCTGAGAATACAAAGAGACAATTTTTTCCATTAGTACCGCGAGGTAGGACACCTTCGTACAACTCCCCCAAGTCTTTGTTCCTAGTGTCAAACAAAGCCAGCGACGAGTCCACAGGATACGATCGCGAGCGTCCGTGAGCGGCAGCCCCCCGGGAGCTAAGGGCCAGGGGTCCCCAGATCCAGCGGCAGGGGCACGCGGCCCAGCCCCGAGCTTCCCGGGGGGCTTACCTTTGAGGAAGAAGACTTGCGCCGCGCGCGCCTCGCGGCAGAGCGCGCCAGCGGCCAGAGCCAGGGTGCCGTCGCGCTTGGCGCCGTCCAGGGAGGCGCTGCGCTCGTCCAGCAGCACCACGGCTTGGTAGGCGCCGGCGAGCAGGCGGCCGCGCAGCTCGGCGTTGGGCACGATGTGCTCCAGCCCCATGGCGCCCTTGGCCCGGCGCCGCACGATGGTGCTGAAGCGCACGTTGACCGAGCCGGCGATGTGGCCGGCGTTGAACGCGAAGAAGGAGCGGCAGTCCAGCAGCAGGCACTGCGCCGCGCGCTCCCGCAGCAGCGCCCGCAGGCCTCCAACGTCCAGGGAGCCCACTTCCATGACCATGGCAGGCCCCAGAGCCCCCAGCGTGATCGTCGTCTTGTGTTCTTTGTCTTCGGGAGCCTACGGCAGGAGAGGGCTTTCGAGGAAAAGCCCGACCCTGGCTTTCTTTTCACCGAACCCCAACTTGCGCTTTTCACTGAGCAGGGGGGCGTCCTGCGGGAATTCTGGCTATCTCGGCTTCTTTCTTGCTGCTCCCTTAACTGACCTTCGGGCCCTAGTCGAACTTAGAGCCCCGGCGTCCTTCGCTGCGAGCTCGGCCCCGGGGAACGCGGTTATATGTGGCTCTCCCAGGAGTGGGGGGCGGGGCGGGGCGGGGCGGGCGCGCAGGGGGAGGGGGGGTTGTTTGAATGGCGGTCACGTGTCTGTTGCGGTGACGTCACCTACCCCGCCGGGTCGGGCGCCAGTAAAGCTAGAACTGAAGACGTCATCGGCTCGGAGAGGAATCCGTTCACCTAGCGCTGGCCCGGGGCCCGAACCCCGCCCGGCAGTCCGGCCTGCGCCCGGCTCATCTCTAGGGACCCAGCCTGCGCTGTTCTCTGGACCCGGCGGGGAAAAGTGGGGGCGCGCTGCCAGCCCAGGGCTGATCTCGCGGATGAGCCGCTGGGAGAGCGGGCAGCTGGCCAGAGACCTCCGTCCCACTCCCATCCCTCCCTACATCTCCACGGAGTCCCTGCCCCGCGCCCCTCTCGATCTCGGATCCTCGCGAAAAGGGGCTTCCAGTGCTTTTGCATATACAAATGCCCCTTTCTCTCACTTCCTTGTACTTCCTCGTCCCCAGCAGGCGGGGGAAACTGAGGTTCCCAAGTGGCGATTTACTTGTTCAGATTCACACTGCTGGGATTTTAGGGTCAGAGGAGCTTGAAATTTAGGGGGGTGGGGGGAGAAAAATGAATAACTATGTCCATAGAGATGCCGTTTTGTACCCTGTTACAGTTTCTACAAAGAATGACCCGGGTGAGTTGAGGTGGAGGGACGCAGAGACATGTTTTCCTGTTCCCCAGGCTTTCTATAATGTGACTTTAAAAAAATGCCTTTCATCAGAACCCCTAGCGTAAAAATTGTTATTCCTAGTGATAACGGTCTCTAGAAGACTTTGAGCGAAGAAGGAGGGTCGGGGGCTGAAAGCCCGGTGTGTGGGGGCGGGGGAAAAGGCAGTGGCAGTGTGCCATTGTAAATTCCGAGGTTCGGCGGTTAGAGAGGCCACCCGCAGCGCGACTCGACAGCGCCCCCTGGGGCTGCCAGACACGTTTCTGGTCACGTTCGCGTAAGACAGCCAACTGCTCTATCTTTGTTCTTCAAACATACAATCATTGGGCGCCTGCAGTCCGCTGGGCTACGAGACTCCCACTGGGGACAGGAACCGCCCCCACACCCACATCCTGGTTCTCGCCGTTGCTGCGAGGTGAACTCGAAATCCGCCGCGCGTTAGGAGGGCTTCGAGCGCCCAAACGTTTGGGGGAAACTTCATGCGGTCACCAGTGCCCTGAGCCCCAAGAGACGGTTCCCAGGGCCGTTGGGCCCATGGAGTGCGCCGCTGCGGTGGCACCGACGTATTAGGTACACAAACACATTGCGCCACCAGGGTCCGGGTACAGAGACAGGAACATTCGGCAGCTAATTCCCCGCCCCCACCCTAAGGAGCTGGGGATTTTCACTACCACCCTGTACCGTTGATTGTATCATCAGAGGCCACTTCTGCATTTGCCTCGCTTAGCTTCTGTGTTCACTCATGCTGAAACGTTCTGCCGGGTTCTAGAAAAGTTCTGGGTTGAGCACCCTCCCCCCCTTTTAGGGCGTTTTCTACCTTGGGATGAGCATTGGCTGAGGACAGCAAAGCTGGCCTCAGATAATGGCAACACCCTCCCTGTGCCTTAAAAAAAAAAGAAATTATTTGTTTATACTACTTATTCAGCTGAGGAACTCAACATATTTTATGCATTGAATCATAGAATGTTACAGCTGCTGACTTTTCACAGCATACCAACTTGAGTTGTGCCATTTTTCTTAACCAAAAATATTCATTCGACCTTCCCCAACCCACATTTTTCAAAAAGAAAACTTTTTAATATAAAGATTACAGTGATGATGGCAGTGTCTGTCCACTGAACTCTGCGTTTGTTTTCTTTAACTCTGCGTTTGTTTTCTTTATCTTTCTCTGAAGAGCGAGTAGCTCTCCTGTTTCCTGCTGAGTATCCTAGGCGAATCTCTTCCTGTCTAAACCACTACACCAGTATCTACACCATGCGTCTACAGCTGCCTTCTTTGTGTATATGGCAAGGAACCCATGCATTACCCCACCTTTTTTAGTTATGATTCACTAAATCTTTTGGTTTTTCCCCTTCCCAGAAGAGCAGGCCTGATGTCATCACACCACTCTATGTTTCAGGGTCTGGCATCAGAACTGGGCGGGAAGGTCACCCCAAGGAGCTTGCAGGTGTGGCTGGGACAGAGGCCTAGTTCAGAAAGGAGTCGCTCCTGGAGACAAACTAACTCAAGGTGGGTGTGGTCAGGTTGGTGATAAAGGTATAGCTACAGAGGCCCCCAGCTAAGGAGTGAATTGCTTCTTCTAGCTGGAGAGGAAGCCAAAGAAGAGCACAGTGTACTCTGGTCTGTGAAAACTGCAGAAACAGGGATCTGGAATTATAAGCCTGCTGAGCAGGCATGGAGGAGCTTGAGTTGATGGAAATTGATGGAGAGAAGTGGGTCTTTCTGACCTGGTTTTTCCCTGTTTCCCATGTGCTTAGGAATAAACCTGGAGGTACTATGGGGTACTGGGAGAGTTTGGACTCAGAACAGTTAGCCTGGATTCCCCACCCTTAATATGTGGCCCTAGGTAAGTCACATTCCTTTACTGATTTTCTACTTTTTCTTCCTGTGATAAGATAATAACATGGACTTTTAAGAGCTGTGGGATGACTCAGTGTGGCCAGAGATGTTATCCTACAATCCCTATCTGAATCCTGTTCCCAAAGTGAAATTTCGGATCTGTCCTGGGGTCACAGAAGGAGAAAGGATGGAACTGATGACAGTTGGAAAATGACCCCGCTCACTGTCTGCTGTGTAACCTTGCAAGTGGCTTAATGTTTTGCACCTTTGTTTCCATTTGTAAACTGGGAATACTATCCATCTGGGACTAAATTAAACAGTGAATGAGAAGAGAGCAGGTGTGGTCACATCTGGCAGGGATGAGCTCAGGAAAGGAGACTGTCTCCATGTTCAAGTTCTCTTTTGGAACCCAGAGCCCTTTCACTGTCTCTCCTGTGCTGTCTGGGGGCTCTTCCCTTTTCCGAGTATTCTCTGTGATTCCCCCTTGCTCACCAAATCAAAAGCCAGCACCATCAGTATGGACCAACCCCCCTTTACTCTCATGCACCTCCCTGCTGTACTCTGGGCAAATTTGAGAAACCTATACGGTGGACTGTTTCTCATCCTTGCCTACCCCCAAACTTTTCCTTTTCCTCCTGCTGGCAGCATGCTGTTCCCCTGGGTTTGCCATAATCTTTTCCCATCCTCCAAGACTCAGCCAAAGTGCCCTCTCTAGGAAGCCTCCCCTGGTTTCTTCAGCTTTTCCTTTGGGGCCCTGGAGGTTTTTGTCAGAACATTCTGGTGGTGTAAAAGTCACTTAGACCCTTATCTGACCCTCCCTGGATTGCCTAAGGGCAACCTCTGGAGGGTGTGAACTCCACACCCTACTATCTTGCATCCTGGGCTTGGCACTTCACTTAGGATGTCTGCAGCCCATGGCATGCTGGGAGAATTCCTTTAAAAGCATACTGTTGAAAAGTATCAGAAAAGAAGGGATAGAAATGGTTGTCTTGGTTGTCTGTTATGCTTCTGCTCTGTGCCGGGTGCATTACAGAGATCATCTCGTGAATTTATCAGTGAGCCTGCTGAGAAGGGAAAACAGGCTCAGAGTAGGGATGTGCCCAAGGTCGAAATGTTGGAATCATCAGGCAAACATCCAAACCTTGTCCTGACTGAGAGATGGAGCTGGGGACCAGGCATCCTGAGCAGAAATTCCAGTCAATTAAGGCCTCCATCTGTGTAAGTTCTGTCCCAGGAGGCACAGGCACTGACCCTCAGCTGCCTGGGAGCCCTGCTCGCTGAGGGAGTAGTCACTGCTACCAGCCTTGGAGAGAGCCTGGGCCGCATTGGACCCTGACTCAGGCCTTGGTATCCTTGCTGCCTCTCTGAAGTTGCTGAGTGCTTGGATTTGGGGGTACCACAGGAAGGACATGCAGCAGCTACTTGGCCCTTCCCGAGGGGTCAGCAGGAGGTGACTTCACTGTCCACACCCAGATAGTTAGGACAGAGCCAACTGTTGTTACACAATCCTCTCAAACCCATCTCCACGTTCAGGCCTGGAAAGGGCCTGCAAAGCTGCATCTTCTCAACTAGTCCCCTCATCTGAGAGATCAGAGAAGTTAGGCAATGGGTCCAAAGTCACAGAGTGTTCAGAACACCCTAAATTTAGTCAACATCGTGTGAGCTGTGTGTTCAAACCCTCAAGTGTTTATTCTCTGGAGGACAAGGTTACTTTCATTTTCTTCCTTATAATTCTGAACAGTTGGAGTTTTTCAACACAAATGTGGGACTTTTGTAATCAGGGGAAAAGTGAAAAATAGGAAAAGGCAACCATATGCCAGGTGACAGCAGAGTTGTTAAAAGCAAGTCAGAGTTTGATGGCCTATGTTAGAGTCCCAACTCGGCCACTTACCTGCTGTGTGTCCTTGGGCAAGTTACTTTACCTCTCTGAGATATGTCAAATGAGGATAATAACAATTAGTCTTGTAGGACTAATAAGATCACAGGAGTCTTGGCTCGGCAAACTATAGCCCACATGCCAACTCTCACCCACCAACTAGGAATGGTTGTTACATTTTAAATTGTTTTTGGGGAGGGGGAACTGAATATTGTGTGACTTGTGAAAGTTAAGAAATGTCAGATTTTGGTATCCATACAGTTTTATTGGAACATAAGCACCCCATTCATTTATGTATTGTCTGTGGTTGTTTTCCCACCACAAAGGGAGGTGAGTAGTTGTAACACTCTGGCTGATGAAGTCTGAAATTTTGACCTCTATCCCTTTACAGGAAAAGTTGCCAATTCCTGATATGAAATCATAGTTGAAAAGTCCTTTAGAACAATGCCTGGCACCTGGCCAGTATTTGTAAACTTTGTTATTATTAATATAAGGATATTTATAAAATTGTCTTTCCCTAGGATATCTTTAAAAGCAGCAATTGTTTGTAAGATATATTTCATCAAGTCTAAAACACACTTTTCATATTTTAAGAAAGTGAAAAGTGACTTACAGTTAGAGGCAGTTCATAGTTAACTGACATAATTAATTGATAGGATTTTTCTTTCTTAATGTTATATAAATTAATAAGGGGGCCTGAGAATTGCTGACCTCTTAGACCGGTAGAATACTGTAATGTTAAAAGGTTTAAGATGGACAAGAATTAAAACTCTGCAGTCACTCCATCAATAAAACTTCAGCAGAGGGCCTCGCTGGTGGCACAAGGGGTTAAGCCTCAGCACTATGAAGCTCTCCACAGCCACTGTGGCACAAGACCTATCCCTGGCCAGGGAACTAACCCACACAGTGCAGCAGCCTCTCCTGTCTGCCCACTTCAGAGTATATTTCCCTTCAGAGTATATTTCAGTCTATCTGCCTGTTCTGCTCCCCACTCTGTCTCTGGCGAATCCTCTCATCCCCGCTCTCACCCCCACACCCCTGGCCTACACTGCAGCTCTTATATGCATAAATCAATAAAATAAATCTTTTCAAAACAATTCTAGCAGAGTTGTTAAAACTGTACAATGCAGTGCTAAGTGCTGGGTAGAAACTGGGGAGGCACTCACCCAGCAGTAAGAGGGTTAAGAAGGGAAGATGCCCTAGCAGAAGTCAATGCAGAGACAGAAAGACTGCTGTAGAGTGTAAATATCTAGATGGAAGTCCTCCAGAAGATGGGCCCCCATTATCTATCACTTTCTTCCTGGGAGCTTCATTTCCCTTCTCCATAGAAGGGGGCAGTAACAACCCAAGAGATCAGCTCTCAGATCCCCTGTGGGGCCAGATGAAAGCCCATCAGCCTGTGTGAGCATGCCCCACTGCTGTCCATCAAGTTGGGAGTAGGGTTTCTGGTCTCTCTGAGTGGCCAGCACAAAGTTCAAAGCATGTTTGTTGGACAAACACATGAAGACAAGCTGAAGAGAGGCACCAGGAAGTTGTGGGGCCCCATGACTCAGCCAGGCCTAGCCCTCTACCAAGGACACAGCCTGCCAACAAGCCACGCCCCAGCAGCAGAGGGAACTGACTCCATGGTGAGAAGTAGCCACTTTCTGTTGTGAGTTAATTTCTTTTTAAAGTATGAACTGAGACATAATTTCCTTTTCTTAATTAGAAAACCCTAATTACTGTTGATCTACTCCAAACTCTTCCTTGAAGGAAGGAAGAGGAAAAGTTACCCGTGGTATGTTGAGAATCACACTTGTAGACTCAGAAATCATACGGCTCAATTTCATCTTTATGAGTAAATGATCTGGGCACAGTAATCCTTGCCAGTCTCTATAGGGCACTTGCTAGGAATCTGGCAGTTTGCCAAGCACTTGGCATTCATTTCCTTGTATGATTATATTATTACTCTCCCATGTGAATACATGAGACACCAAGGCCCAGTAAAAGTAACTCACTTGTCCACAGGCACACAGCAAGCTGGATGCCTCACCCTGTTCTTTATTTTTTAAGTCCTTTGTCCTTATCTCTACACAGCACACAGTGGGTGTGTCATGGGATGGTGTGTTTGCGCCATTTCACTGTTTATTTCTCTGGGTGATAATTTTAGAGGGCTGCTTGTGGGTTTCAAAAGAAAGGGGAGAGGAACTATACCCCAAACTCAGGATTGCTTTCTGTGTCACCATAGACAAGTGATCCATTCACAGGCCCTGACCTCAATGAGTTTGGCTACCAACTCAGAGTGATATCACACCTCCACCTTCCCAAGGCATTCATTGGTTCACTTATCAGTACCAGGGAGGCAAGAAACAGGCTGAGCTGGAGATGGGAAAGGGAAGCCCTCTCCATGTCTTGAGGTCATGGCCAGGCTGTCTCTGGCCTAAGGAATCCTACAAAGGCCTGTAGTGCATTGCTAGGGTTGTTATAACAAAGTTCCTTAAGCTGAGTGGCTTAAAACAATAGAAGTGTATGGATGGTGTTGGAGGCCAGCAGTCTGTGCCCCAGGGACTGGCAAGGTTAGCACTTTTGGGAGCTGTGAGGGAGAATCTGTTTTAGGCCTCCCTTCTGGCTGCTGGTGGTTTTTGGGTAGTCTTTGCTGTAGAAAGTTCACCCCCTCTCTGCCTTCATCTTCTTTTAGCCTTTCCCCTGTGCTGAATGTAAATGTTTTCTTTATATAAACACAGTATTCTTGTCAAGTCCAAGCTAGTAACCTCATTTTAACTTGATCACTTCTATAAAGATCCTATTTCTCTATAAGGTCCCATCCTGCAATATTGGTACAACTCAACCTATGACACAACCTGTACCCCAAGAAGAATCCCCTAGATAAGAACATCCATTTAAATGTTCTTTTCACAGAGGTAAATATATCCATATAACATAATTTGCATGAAAATACTGAGAGTGAGATTTTTTTTTCCCCTGAAGTTCAACAGGTTGATTCTGAATCAGCAATAATAAACAATCAAAAATAGCTAGGAAAAGTTTTTAAAGGGCAAGTATTACTTAAATATGCCATAAAACCTCAGCCTTTAAAATGCTGTAGTTAGGACCATGAATATACAGGCCAGTGGAACAGAATAGGAAGTCCAGAAATTTGTCCAAGTATATGGACATTGGGTGTGTGACTCAGTGGCATCTCAAAATCACTGGAACATGGTGGGCTTTTTATTTTTTATTAGTTTTTAAAGATTTATTTATTTATTCATACAGGAGCTGGAAACCAGGGGTGCAGGGGCAGAGGGGTGAGCAGATTTACCAGAGACAGAGTGGGGAGCAGAACAGGCAGATCAACTGAAATACACTGCTAAGGGCAGCAGTGGGAATGACAGGAGAGGTCTGCTGTACCATGTGGGTCAGCTCCCTGACAGGGGATTGAACTCGTGCTGCAGTGGCTGCAGACAGCTTCATAGTGATGAGATTTAACCACTCACTCCACTAGGGAAACCCCATAGTGGGGTTTTTAGTAAGTAAAATTGCATACTGGATAGCCATTTGAGGAAAAAGTGAGACCACACCTCACAGCAGATGACTGAACAAACACCAGATGGCTTAGAGAGTGATTTTGCTCAATGAATCTACAACTTATAAAAAAGAACAAGACTAGATTCCTTTATCATCCATAAGTAGAGAAAACCTTCTCATTGAGTCAAAATTAAGAAACAAGAAAAGAAAGTTTTGATAACTTCAGTGACCTAAAGCTGAATTTAAAAAAAAAAATATAATAGTTTATTTTTACATCATCTTGCTAAAGCTGACTTTTTATAAAACTTTTCATGGTTTCTATAGCTTTTCATAGCATCATAGTAAACAAAAATGAAAATAAAAAAGACAAGTGAGAGTCCATATTGATAACTTAGAGACAAAGATTAATTTCACCAATATTTAAGAAGTACTCAAAAATAGTGGAAAAAAATGTTAAAAATGGATTTTAAAGTAGACAAAAGTCATGAGCAGAGAGTTGCCAGAGAAAGAATTGCAGCAAGGCCCTCCACATGTGGAAACATGCTTGGTCACAACCATGCTAAGAGACAAAGATTGTAACTAGACTATGAAACTCTCCTTAATCAAACTGGCAAAAATCCCAAAATTTGACAGTACGTTCTGCTGAGTCCAGGGAAATTTGAACAGGAGCTAGATGCTAGATCGTATTATGTTAAAAGAGATCTGGATGGAAAAGAGGGGAAAAAAAGATAGTTATAAGAATTGTTTGCTTTGGCGGGTGCTTAGGAGGCAGGCTGAAGAAGTATTGGTGAAAGGTTATGTTAGCAACTTGCTCCCAAATGGTTCAGAAGAAAACACACACACACACACACACACACACAAATTAAATAGCAAAATATTGACAATTGTTGAGTCTGCCGTAGGTAAAAGGGCATTCATGAATGGTATTCTTGCCATTTTTCTTTTTAAAAAGATTTATTTATTTATGCATTACAAGAGCTGGGGTGTATGCCAGATATGTGGGGGTGGTGAAAGTGTTCACCAGAGGCAGAGTGGGGAGAAGCAGATCCACTGCTGAGGGGAGCAGTTGGTGAGACAGGAGAGGTCCACTGTGCCACGTGAGTTAGTTCCCTGGCCAGGGATAGAACTCATGCTGCAGTGGCTGGCTATAGTTTGATAGCCCTGTGTCTTTAACCCCTGCACTGCCAGGGAGGCTCTCTTGCCTTTTTCTGTAAGCCTGAAATTTTTCTTAGTAAACGTGGGGTCCAGTCACATGGCTCAAGGTGAAATGTTGGTCAAGAGGAAGCTGTTGGCCAAAAGCAGTCAGCTCATCTGAGACAGTTATCACTTCATACAACACAGTGGATTTGGGCCATGATTTCAGTGCAGCTCATACATCTTCACACCATCCCCATGAGGTGGTCCCCAGCTACAGGTGAGGAAATCCAGGCTCCTGCAATCCAGGCTCCTGTGCCAGGTACACAGCACTTTGTACTCTGACAACTCTGCCAATCGATTTTAACCTGAGAAACCATCCCTGAGAATCATTAGGGTCTTAACCCTAAAGACACAGGCTCAAATTGGGCTGAGTTAGTCAGTCTGGCTAAGTTATTATGTTGGACTAACTTCTTTTACTTAATTAGTGAGCCATCCACAGGGTTAACAGAAATCTTTCTGACACATAAGCATTAGCCACTGATAAGGACCAAAATTCTCTCTCATTTAGACTCAATAATTTCCAATAATATTTAAGGATAGACAATAAGGAGCTTGTATTAAAGCAATCATGCATTTAAGGGCCCACCTAGATAGTTTTCTATTAACAAGTTTCAAAATGCATTTAAGACTATATAGTGCTTGCATCAGTTAAAAAATTAACATTCAAAAAAATTAACATTCAGGCCCTCCCTAAAAGATGGGGTGACAGTAGTAGCCTTTTGCAAAGCTCTCAGGAGGAACGGGTGACTTGAATGTGCATGAGAGAAGAACAGTGTGGGGTTCACACTCCCCAGAGCTGCCCAACAACTGAGCATCTGTCTGTGAGACTTTCTACCTCACTCCTTTTTGTAGAGTGTCCATTCTGTGGACACTGCATGCAGGACACTGGGACAAGTCAATGAGCACCCCACCACCCCAGCCTGGAGAGGAGACACCTTTCCTCCAGCAGAGAGAGGGAGACAGAAATCATCTTACCTCACAAAGAAACAAGAACAGCAGAAGGCAGCTTGCAGCACAGGGAGGAGCCCCAGAGGGTATGATGGAAAAGCAACAGTCCTTCACAAAGGATCATATCTTCTTGGGGTACACCACAGCATGAATACACTTCATGTCCCTGAACTGTACACTGAAACTGGTCAAGGTTTTACTGCTAGCTGGTTTTACTACTGAAAAAAACCCTTTTTAACAGGTAATGATCCTGAAGATTCCTGCCCGTGAGGAAGTATTTTTACACTGGTAAATTGATGAATAAATGGAGGCTCAGCCTGGGAGTATAAGTAACCCTCTCCCAGATGGCTTTCTCAGACCTGGTTTCCCAGGGCTTGACTCGCCTCTCTCAGGTTCACTCTGCTGCAAAGACAAGAGCAGGCCTGAGACTTGACGTGCCAGACTCCCAGTCGATTTCTACCACCAACCCCTGATCTGGCTCTGGGATCACCCCAGCCCAGTCCAACCTTAGCTTAGGGTCAAACTCCAGGTAAGGGAGGAGATGCAGAGACCCACTGTGAAAAGGAACTGTTTTTCTGGCAGCAGAGCTAGAGTGGAATCCCCACCATGGAGGTGGAATCACCTCTAGCTGGGTCAAGGGACAGAGGAATCTCTGAGTCCTCCTCTGTCTTCCTTGAGTTCTGGGCTTCACTATTTCCTTTTCAGGTGAAATCAAATACAAACAAGTTTCTGGTGAACCCCCAAGAGCCTTATCCTGGCATAGCAAGTATGTGTATTTATGAGTCTCAACTTAGTGTCAGCAACAGCTGTGGATTCTTGGCACCCCCCACCTCTCCCTCCTGGGTTTCTTCCCATCTGCCTAGAGAGACCCTCCTCTCTCACCCATGAAGGGTGGGGCAGGAACTGAGTCCCCCACAGACCATTCCTTCTGAACCCTAAGCACTAGCTGGGACCTCTTTCCAGAAGCATTATTCATTTTTGGTTGAGGGGAAATGCATAGTCCAAAGTGGTCAGAGCTATAGAGAAATAGAAAGAAAGAGTGGGACTGGTGGATGAGTATCAGGGTTCAATTTAAGTAGCATGTTCCAGGAAGGCTTGGCAAGAAGTTGACATTTGAGTAAAGATAGCATTCTATACATAGAAAAATCTTAAGAACTCTAAAAGAATACACCATGAAAACTAGTGAACAAGTACAGCACAGTCATAAGAAACAAGATCTAGGCACAGAAATCAATTTTATTTCTGTATGGAAGCCATGAACAAACTGCAAATGAAATTTGAATTAATTACATTGATTTAATGAATCATATGGATATAATTGAATTAACTATATTAATTAGATTCATAATTATATTAAAAAGAATAACATATTCAGGAATAAATTTAACAAATAAGTACAAGATTTGTACACTATTATAAAAACTGAGGAAAATCAAAGATCTAAGTAAAAGAAGAGACATTACATGTTTCAGGATAGGAAGACTAATATTCAGATATCAAAACTCCTTTCCGTGGAGAAAGGCCAATCAAACAGTGATGGGACTCTTGACTATCCACCTCCATATCAAAGGGAGTCCCATGTGGGCTAGCTCCCCACCTGACATCATCCACAGAAAGTAACTCAAAATGGCTCATTGAATTAAATGTAAAAACTAAAACTATACAACTTTTTAGTAGAATACACAGGAAAAGCTTTCCAAACCTTGGGTTGGGCAAAATTTTTTAGCATTGCTTATAGAAGAAAAAGATATTTTGACATTTTTCAAGATTCAAAACTTTTGTACTGAAGAGCTGCTATGGAGGAGATGAAAAAATAAATTATAAACTAGCAGAGAATATGTACAACGGCAAATCCCTACCCCAGTATTTACAAAGAACTTTGCCAACTCACTGAGAAGACAGCCCAATTAAAAATTGAGCAAACAATGTGGACAGCTACTTCTCCAAAGAATATAGACCAATAACTAGTGAACACATGAACAGTTTTGCTCAACATCATTAATCATTAGGGAAATGCAAATATGAAATGAGAGTTACTTCACATCCATGAGAGTGACGATAACCAAAAGACCAGTGTTGACTAAGTTGTAGAGGAACAGAACACTCATGCTTAGCAGGTGGGAGCATAAAATGGGACAGCATCTTTTGAAAATAACTTGGCAGTTTCTCCAAAAGCTAAACATAAAATTACCATATGACCCAGCTTTTGTGCTCGCGGCTATCTACCTAAGAGAAATGAAACACAATTCCACACAAGATGTGTGAGTCAGTGTTCATAACGACCTATTCATGATGGCCCTGAATGGAAACAACCTAAATGCCCATCAACTGATTAATGGGCAGGCAAGATAGGATAGACTCATACACAGGAACCTGTTCAGCAACGGGGCAAACAAATTAATGATAGTTGCTATCATGTGGCTGAACCTCAGTGATGTTTGGAAAACTGAAAGAAGCCTCCAGTGGAGGCTCTCGTGTATGATTCCACCTCTACAAAATGCCCAGGAAAGCAAGCTGACAGAGACAGTAGGCTCGTGGTTGTCTAAGGCTGGAGTAGAACCATTGCATTATCTGTCAATGGGCATCAGGGGATCCTCACTAGGGGGTCATGTTCTAAATGATTTATGGTAAGGGTTGCACCACTTGGTAAAGTTATCCCAAAAGCATTAAGCTGTCTATTTAAGTAAGACATATTTTATTACACTCAAAAAATACTTCATAAAACAATTTTTTTCAAAAAGAACTGGTTTAAGGTTCAAATTGAGAATCAGGATATTTTCCTAGGTTGGGATAGGTACTTCGTTTTTGTTTTTTTTTTAAGATTTTATTTATTTATTTGTGCATACAGAACTGGGCCAGAGGCTTAGGGGTGGCGAGAGGCTTTGCCAGAGACAGAGCAGGGAACAGAACAGGCAGATCGACGAAGTACACTGCTGAGGGGAGCAGCGGGCGGGTCAGGAGAGGTCTGCCGCGCCATGTGGATCACCTCTGGGGTAGGCGGGAATTGAATTCATGCGGAAGCGGCTGTAGATTCTCAGTGCTGCGCTTTAACCCACTGCGCCACCAGGGAGGGCCGGGATAGGTACTTCGTTTTGATTCTTTTTATTCTTTTTGTCCTGCTATCTGCAGGACCCACCTTGGTTTACATATTGGGCTCTGCACATTAGTATAAAATTCTTGAGAATAAATACTTAGTATTTCTGCTCAGCATCCTAGAACAAAGCCCAGCTCGTAAAGTACTCTACAAAGTTTTGCTAAATTAACCAATAAATGGGACTGGAAAGGACAGAGCCAAGTGGAAAAAGAATTTAATAGCACTGGTGCGGTCTTTGTGTGCTCCATGAGTATGAAAATAATAAATAATAATAATATCTTTTGCCACAAGATAGTGTGACAAACGTCCAATGACTTTGAGTCTATAAATCAGAGAAAGCTGGGCAAAAGGAAGAAAAATCCACCTACAAGTGAAGAGAGCAAACAATCTCCTCATTCTCTAAAAAAGAAGCTGGCAGAAATTAGTAAAATGAGAGAAAATAAAGGAAATGAAAACTTTGGTGGGGAAATCTGATGTAGCTGAAAGATAAAAATATGGCATATGGAAGAAGGAGAAGAGAGAGGTGAGTCAGAGAAGAGAGGAGTGGAGAGGGGAGGAAAGGGCAGGGAGGGAGCAGGATGAAGCAGAGATGGACCAGCCTCTGTGGGCTCTGTGAGCACTGAGGTTTTTCAGGCTCCACGGAGTGGATTAGGTGCCTGGAATAATGAAAGGGAGGACAGGAGTCAACAGGATAATAACAGGACTCACACCACTCGGGGGGATGGATGAGGTAGTTAGTGTCACAATCACTATTTTATCCTCCTAATATTGCAACCCAGAAAATGAAGCACACACTCACTCAAGGTCACGATGTCTGTCAGTGGCCCGTGAGGAGGCCAGCTAAGCAAACGCCTGTCCTGCAGGGGATCCCAAGGACAGGGGGCCACCTCCCGGTGGGCAGGGGTGCCATGCAGAGTATAGGGTGACAGTTCCACCCATCATCTCCACTTCCTTGGCTTCTGAACTGCCCTTCCTCACCCAGGGATGGGAGACAGCAGGGACCTCTCCTACAGGGTCATTACAGGGACAGAATAAGCAAAGTAAGTGTGACCCTTAACACAGCAGCCAGGAGCCCATACCTACACAGAGTGCCATTTAGTCAGCTTCATCTGACAAGTACTCCTACATACTGCACAGGCTATGTACAGGGACACAAGGCAAATAAGACACTTTCCTCCAGACCCCCCCAACACCCACAGAGACACAGACACAGACACACACACACACACACACACATACACACACAGAAGCAAACACACACACAGACATACACACACACTGCATTAGTAAGCTACCTCAAAACGCCAAGTGTTTACAATTTTCCCTTGGCGTTAACTCAGCAGGTGACTTGTTCATGGGCTCACTTGGTCAAGGACAAGCTGGGAAGATTCTCACAGGACAGACCAGCACTGGGCCCCTTGAAGAGAGGAATATCAACAACCCAAGTCCCAGACTAGAAAAGTATCTTCCTAAGGAAAAAGAGAAAATGACATTCTGATAAAATAAAGCAAAATAAAATAAAATTCTGATAAAATAAAGGGTATTTCGCTGATTGTAAATCTTTTCACTTTCTCAGAGAGAAAGCAGCACCGTCAGATTTTAGAGTGAGATTTTCTGGCAACAGCAACTCCCACCCCACTTGCCACACGGTCTTGCCTCCTACTCCAGCCGCTGGGAGGAGGTCAAAGCAGTGGTTCTCAGACCCAGCTCCTCACGGACCCACCTGACCTTACGCTTCCTGACAACTGGGTCTTAGCCCAGAGCTTCTGATGTCACTCACCTTGAGTAGGGGCCTATGCATAGGGACTTGCAAATCTCCCCAAGATTTCTGATATTCAAACAAGGCAGAAACTATTGACTTTAAGGATTCTCTGTAAATGTCCAATATATTGTTACTAAGGGAAAACAACTAAGGAATCCACAGCGTGAGGCGTGTAGTAGGTGCTTGATATGTTCATCGAATGACTGATGTACATACAGTGGCTTCTCGAATTTTGTAAAAGAAGACTGTGGTGGCGGGGAGGGGGGCTATGACAGCTGGTAAGTGGCCTCCCCAACCCCTGACAAGCGAGGCCCTTTTGCAGGTTGGGTGGCACCGATACTTTTTTTTATTATTATTTTATAACAGTTTATTTTTACATCATTTTGTACATTTTTTTTCCATCTCAATTGTAATCCCCGTGGGTTTCCCATCACCATGTCACCCATGTGCCATCACCATACTCCCGTGCACTTCCCTCCCCACCCCCTTGTTTTTGATCCCATTCCTCACTCCACCCCCACAAAATGTCTCTGGTATATGGTTATTCATTATTTTTGTTATTTTCTCGCCTGGTCCATTATACTCCTGCTATGAGTGAAACCATCCGGTATTTTTCTTCCTCTTTCTGGCTAATCTCACTAAGCATGATCTTTTCCAGCTCCATCCAAGTTGCTGCAAAAGACATGTGTTTCCTTTTTTGATTGCTGAGTAATATTCCATTGTATATATATACCACATCTTTTTAATCCAGTCATCTACTTTTGGGCATTTGGGCTGCTTCCCTGTTTTTCCAGTTGTAAATAAAGCAGCAGTAAACATGGGGGTGCAGGTATCTTTTTCAATCGGCACTGATACTTTTTAATGCATCACAGGTCTTCAAATAACAGTCTCATTCAACATCATTATATTATAATGCTGGTAAGGGGGGATAAAATTGACCCCCTCCAGTCCACTGACTGGAGTTTGCATGTAGTCCCCATGTCCTTGCAGGGTTTTGGGGGACTCAGTTTCTCCCCACATCTCAAAGACGTGCATGTGAGGTTCATTGCTGTGTCCTAGTCGAGGTGAGTATGGGTGTAGGTGTGATGCGCCCTGGGACAGAAGGGCGTCCTCTCCAGCGTGGGGTCCTGCCTCGTGTCCTCAGCTGTTAGGAGAGACTCGCCCCCCTCCCTACACCCTAAACTATAATAAGCAGATTGAAAAATAAATGAATGAATGCAAATAATTGTTTCATGTTACAAATGTTTGGAGGGCTTTATTTAGAAACTTGGTGATGTTTATATTATGGCCAGAGATTTGTCCTGTGGGAACTTCACTCTGTTTCTTTTGATTAACCAATGGTAATGTTGGTGTGTTACACACCTGAAGGATTTTTGTTTCACCTGAAGTAGCAGTTTCTAAGAACCTATTGATGACACTAAGGGGTGACATAACTATATAGTTTTTGTTGCGCTGGCATTTTTCTACTCCAAGCACGTATCATGTTAAAAATTAATAATAAAAAAATGACCTGCCAGGTGTTAGAGAGGCCACATAATGAGCTTCTTTCGCTTCCCTTTTTTAAACCTAATCAAGGAACAGGAAATGCCCATAAATAGCAAGGGGAAGGGAAAGGTCAAGATGGGGGTGGGGAGGTGAGGCAGGGAAATAGAGTTTGCAAAATCCCTTCAAAAGTCCCCAGGTCTCTTCCTGTGGGCAGCCTGGATCCCCCGGTGGGCTGGGGTAACTGAGGAGCAGGGGGTCACAAAAGCAGGCCCTGGGCACCTGGAGTGGCTGGGGTTCTAGACACCTGAGCCAGCTGGCCCTCAAGAGCCCAGCCCTGGCATTCCACTGAGGCATGGTCATGGAGCCAAGACACCCTGGTGACCTCACTGTGTCACGGCTACCTGGCTCTGCCTGTAAGTGTTTCGGAGAATACTAGAGGTAGCAGGGTATGCAGAGCACAGAAGGGCCACGTTATATAACCTTAGCCCCATACTGTGCTCTGCCAGGTTCTCTTCCTGCTGCTGCTGTGGGCAGGAAGGCCAGGCTCATGCCACTTGCTCCTAAGCCAGAAAGGCCCCTGAATGTCAGCACTCATAGCACCCTGCAGGCCTATATGAGCACAACTGTAAGCAATCGCCCACTCATGCCCACTCGCAGCAACTCTGCCTGGTGGTCTCTGTGCTAGTCAGAGAACACAGGCCCTGTGGTATCCATGATCCAAGCAAGACCCTTAGGAACCGCAAGCACAGGAAGTAGAAATCCTACCCCCATCCAGAAGCCCAAGTTCTCAGCATCTGATTCCCACCTACAAGAGCAGGAACCGATGTTACAGGAGTGTCTACTCCATGCCGGGTGCATAGAAATATGAAGTTTCATCTGCCCCCATAGTGCTGTTATTTTCCCCCATTTTCAGACAAGAAAACTGGGGCTCAGGTCTGTATGAGGACATGAACAGGGTGCCCACAAAAGGGGCAGAGATAAGCTGGCACTCAAGATCCCTGACTCCTAAAAGCAAGCCCTACAGTGCTTTCAAAGCACCTGCATGGTGAAGGCACACGGAAGGTTCTTCCTGGCCATGTGGGAGAGTCAGAATCTACCCAGGAAGCCCAGAGATACAAAGCTGGAGAAGGATCTGGAGGGGGGCAGATAGCTATTGGGTCTCTAAGACAAACAGCATGTGCGCACAGAGCTGTGCTGGCTGAGGCAGAGGCCTCCGTGAGAGCCTGTCCCCAGGCCAGGTGTCAAGCTGACCTCTGCCCTTGAGCTGGGACAAGTGTGTCCCTTCCAAGTGTCTCCTTTCTTAGAAGTCCTCTCAGCTCTGCACTTCCTAAAGTTTCTGCCTCTGAGCCAGCAGCTTGATTAACCCTCCCATTCCCGAGCTTCTGAATAAAGCCTCTGGTTGTGGGAGTAAACTCAGAACCCAGACTAGAAGGACCTAGGAATGCAGATGCTATGAAGTTCCAGGGGAAGAGAATACCCTCTGGAACCTTCAAGGGCTCCGTTTCACCTTCACCTCTTATTCTGAGCCTCTGACCCCTCAGCCTCAGTTTCTTCCACTGCCAAACAGGGTCAAAGATGACAACAGCCTTGCAGAGGATGTTGGAGATGGAATAATGACAGACTGACAGCATGTAGCTCCTTCTCTGGGCCAGGCACTGACAGAACTGCTGGACATGCATTTCCTAATTCATTCTTCACAATAGCGCAATAAGGCAGAAATGAATCCTTCTCCCATTTTGCAGTCCTGGAATGGAGGCCCAGAGAGGGAAAGCAGTTGCCCCAGTTCATACAGATGGAAAGAGATAGAGCGCTGATGGGGAATAAACTCCTTTGTGGACTGTGACCCACATGGCGAGCAGGCCTGGTCCCCACGCTGTGTACACCAGCACCTGCTAGTGTGCTGGCGCCGAGGAGTGGTGTGCATGGAGCAAGAGCCAACACCCAAGACAATGGAGAGGAAATTACCTGGGCCCTGGGATGAAACTTCCCCATCAGCCAGCTCTGTCCTGTTCCCGCCCTAAAGTACTCTGCTGCCCAGAGATCCAGTCTCTTCATCAAGAAATGCAATAAAATTGTAGTTCTACCATATGGTCAGTGTCAGTGTGAGGAATAGAGGCATATACAAAGGCCTCTTCACCTGCAACTGGGTAAGTTGGTACCTTTGTTAATGTATTGAATTTATTCAAGATTTTGAATTTTGGGGCTTCCTGGTGGCACAGGGGTTAAAGTCTCAGAGCCATCAAGCTATCGCCAGCCACTGAAGCCTGAGTTCAATCCCTGTCCCGGAGCTGACCCACACAGCCCAACAGGCCTCTCCTGTCTCACCTGCTGTCCCCTGAGCAGTGTATTCAGTCAATTTGCCTGTTCTGCTCCCCACTGTCTCTGGTGAACCTCTCACTGCCCTCCCCCCTACACCTCTGACCTATACCCTAGTTCTTGTATGCATAAATAAATATAAAATATTTAAAAATAAAAATTTTGAATTTTATTACTTTGATTGAGAAGATGTCTTTTAGGGGACTTTGACGAGCATGGCCCAGTGCCATTAGATGTGTTTTGATAACGCTGATCTTCCTGCGACATGGACTAAAGGAAGCCTTCCTCAGGTTGCGATGGAGGTATGAGGCTGTTGGCTCAGGGGAGGGGTTCACAAGACATTTGATGCCACCCTGGGAGCCAGCATATGATGGATGGGGTGACCAAGGATCTGAGACAGTGGAGGACCAGGCGGGTCCCAACTGCAACAGGTCACCCACTGTACTCAAGCCTGATGCCAGCCCAACTGGGGTCTCAGCTGGTTGAAAGGGCTGCCCTGGGTGATCATAGCAATTTCTAAGGAGAAACTGAAATCAGATGGTGTCTGCTGAAGCCCTAGAATAGGAACTTTGATCTTGGTGCTGCCTTTAGTTTACGTGACCTGGGCTGGACTGACCAGACATTTCTCCCTGTGGGCTTCCCATTCCGCAGGGTAAAATGAGGGGGTGAACTACAATAGGATTGTTATCTCTGCCGGCTGAAGCTCTGCACTGTCTACTCATAACAGCATCACCTCCACAACAGCTAGTGTGGAACCTGTGTTGAGTCAAACAGACCCCATCTTGTCTCTGGTGACCCTCCTGAGACTTCTAGGTAGAAATCTAACAACTTCAGTGAGCCATTTGGCAACCTACTGTCTGGAAACTTTTGTCATAAACCAAAAGGTTTATGACACATGGCTTAAGCTCAGTCTTCCTGCCTGATACTGTAACACGGTCCTCTACCCTGACTCTGATGGAACACCCCCTGGGGACTGTCCCTTGCCCAAGGAACCAGACCATAAACCTTATTCTTCAGTAGTGCCCTCTGATGATATTAAAGCTTGCCTCTTTCTCCAGACACTTGCCAGAACTGAGAATTCAGTGATTGACAGAAGAGTAACTACCAGTCATGGAATTCCAGGTTCTACCAGCACTATTTGATCTCCTTTAAATCTCCCAGTAGTCCTCTGTGTGGGTGTTGTGACCATCCTGGCCATAAAAATAAGCAAGCTAGTTCCTTGGGGTCATGTGGACTCCTTCTGCTGTGATTTGAACCCAAGTGCGAAGAGCCTGGTCATCACGAGGTCAAACCCAAGTCCTTACAGCCAAATGAGGTGGAACTTATTATTTCCATTTTACTGATTAAAAAAGGGGACAACGGGTTAGGCCATAGCACTATGAAGCTAGCTGTAGCTGCCTCAACATGAGTTTGATCCCAGCCAGGTAGCTGACCCACATGGCACAGCAGACCTCTCCTCTCTCGCCCGCTGCTCCCCTCAGCAGTGTACTTCATCAGTCTGCCTGTTCTGCTCCCCACTCTGCCTCTGGTGAATCCTCCCACTGCCCCTGCACCCCTGACCTATACTCCAGTCCTGTATGCATAAATAAATACATCTTAAAAAAAGAAAAGGGGTAGGAGAAAGTGATTCAGTCCACCACACTGTTACAGATGATGGCCTCCTACTTCTATGTCTGATGACGCCTCAAAGAAATGTGCTTGGGTTTTGTGACTCTCAGAGAGAGAGATTTTTGGTGTTTTCTAGGTTTTTTTGTTTTGTTTTGTTTTCACTCAGAGGTCCAACCTTGTCACTCTGGACCTATGGCTCTGGTCCTTGGGCTGAGCTTCTAGTAACTGAGTCAGAAGGTCTAACTTCCAGTTAGGCAGTGACTACAGAATCACAAAAGCTCACATCCTGTCTATGCCTGCTTCCTCACTGATACTCAGGGAGGGGATTTATCCCCCCACCAAGACGCATGTCCTGCTTCCCACTCATTATTTCACTCGTTATCTTCGTTGCCGCCTGTGACATTTTGCCAGTGTGGTAAAGCCTCTTCAGTTTGCAGAGAGGAAATTGAAGTCCACAAGTTTAACTGAGCGGAGAATCAGTGACTCCCCTTCACCCCACCTCCAACCCCCTCGCACATTGTATCAAGGATACTTTTTAAGATTCCAGGAGATTGTGGAAGGTGGGTGGTTCTCCCCCTTTAGGGAGGGCATCTGGATGGCAGGCAGCAGTCCCTGTCTCCAGAGAAGGAGGGGTGCCTGGCGCTTCAGGGCCTCACCAGCGGCTGTTCTCTTCAGCCACAGTGGAGTGAATCTAGCTTAGTTCTTCTTTTTCAGTCCTCTCTTTGTAGACTCACTCACCTTGTCGCCGAGAAGAAAAAAGAAAAGAGGAAGCTGCTATTGGGTTGCTGAGGGCCCAAGCAAAGTGAAAATTCTAAAACCAGTAAGAAGAGTGACTCATTCACTACAAGGGATGAGGCCAGCAGAGGAGAAAGGGCCTTGGGAAGACCTGGGGTTTTGTTCCCTTGGGGACCCATATGAATCACCCATCTCACCAAGTCCCACCGGCCAGTCCCAAAATTTCCTGGGTAGAAAGAGACAGACGTCGGGGATGAATCAGGTGAGGATCCTCTGATGGGCACACACAAGGGGGGAGGATGAATGATGCCGACTGGAAGAGGTGTTGGGTTCAGAGAGTGGGATCCTTGGGTAACCTCTGAGAAGAAGTTTCATGAGAGCTCCCCTTTTGTGGCATGTGGTAAGTTTCCCCAGTAAGCTTCCCCACAAGGTAGAGGTGTTTAGTTATATGTTAGAGGGCAGGTTTACTATAGAAAGAGAAGAGAAGTAATAGATGCTTGCCGAGACATGAGTGGGCAGAAAGAGCAGTCCCTAGGCCTCCCTGGTGGTGCAAGGGATTAAGTTTCCGCTGTCAGCAGCCACTGCAGTACGAGTTCAATCCCCAGCCAGGGAGGTGACCCACATGGCGCAGCAGACCTCCCCTGCCTTGCTCTTCCCTCAGCAGTGGAGTTCAGTTGATCTGCCTGTTCTGTTCCCAACTCTGTCTTGGTGAGTCTTCTCATGCCCCACACCTCTCACCTGCACCCCAGTTCTTGTGTGCATAAATAAAATAAATCTTAAAAAAAAAAAAAAAGAGCTGCCTCTGAAAGGGATGTGTCTGCTAAAAGAGAGACTTGCATGGACACAGGCAGGCAGCCCTGGGAGGAGAGCTTCTCTGCTCTTTGCAAAGAGTGAAGACTGGTGAAGAGACACCTGCAGAGCCCAGGCAGGCCAGAGGGCTGGTGCCTCTTGTCAGTGCAGCAATCACACTGATGGAGACTACCTGTGGCAGGGATTCATCCCCTGTGGGATTGTTAACTGTTAATTATTTCTAGGGTTGGCGCCTAAGGACTTTTTTCTCTATTTGGTTTGACTAGGTCGCTTGGGAAGGCGTGGTGATTCTTTACAATGGGCTTCAACCTCCATATCCCCGCCTGCTCTGTACTTCAGCCTGTGCTTCCCCCTGGGGATACTTTACTTTTTCTGTATAGCTTGTTTACCACCTACGTTAATCATTTCTCCCCTTATCTCCTGCTTCTGGCTTGTGTGGACCAGTTTCTGGGCTTGTGAAGACTCCCAAATTTTCTATGCTTTGTCTCCATCAATGATCTTCTCTGTAGTCTTCATTCAGCTTGGCGCTTGGAAGAGAGCAGGTGGGACTTGGTTTTCTGTGGAGCAGAGTGGAAAGTGAAGTCAAAAAAGGGAGATGAGGCAGAATACCTCCAAGGAGACAGGTCAGCGAGGTCGTGGCTACCTCCCGCAAGCCAGCACCGGTTGGGGCCCCACCACACTCCCTCATTCACTCATTGCTGGGCACCGGGGATCAGGAGCTTCGACTGGGTGTCCAACAGCTGCCGGCTTTCTGCATGCTGTCCCTCCTCCAGATCCAGAGAAGCTCCTCAGGCACAGGTGAGGAAGCAGGCACTGGTCAGAGTCGCCGTGCCAGGAATTCATTGCAGAGCCGTCTGACTCGGAAGCCTGCTTCTTTAGCCTGCTCTGCGAAGCCCTGGTCTCCATTAGTGCACAAACAATGTCCATTTCACATGTCACCACCTGGGTCTCTCCAAGAGTGCTTGAGAAATGAACCCGCCTGGGTTATTTCAGAGGAGCCTACAGCAAGAAGTTAAGACTTAGGTTTGTCCACTGGGGCTCAGCATTCCAGAGACCAGATGTGAGGGCTTGACAACACTCACAGGCCGTGGCCCCCATCCAGGCTGTGTTCACTGACTTGTGACCACCCCCCCCCCCAAGCTCCTCCTCCCTTGCCTCAGCAGGAAAGATGGAGTGGTGCTGGCACTGCTCCTCAGCATCTGGCGGAACATTCTGCCCCATAGCTGAGTTCTCGCTCCCCGGTTATCCCTAGGGACAGCCTGTGACTCATATTTCATATTTCCATTTTCAGTGCAGGGTCAGGCCCCAGATCTTTCCATGACCACCAGGATTGGCTGTACAGTGTCAGAATTAAGGACATGAGTCATGTTGTCAGACAGATCTGAGTTCAAATTCTACTTGTTGTTGGCTGTGTGATTTCAGATAACTAGCTTACCCTCTTTGAGCCACTTTGAGCCATTGCTTTCACATTTGCAAACAGAGATCACAGCTTCAACTCTGATGTCTTCTTCATTGAAGTTTCTTACCTTCTGCTTGTAGCTCTGAAAATGAGCCACTCCCTCCTGTCAGTTTTGTTTTTTTATATTCACCTTTCAGAAGCCAAGAAAAAAGGAAACTGACTAGATTTTAAAAGGACTAATCATGTTTATATACCATTTACTAGATGGTAAAGGTCTACTATAAGATTCTAACACCAGTTCTGTCATATAGATGAAGAACGGAGGCCCAGAAAGGTAAAGTAACTTGCCTTAGGTCACACAGACAGTACACTACAGAGCTTTAATTCACATCTAGGTTGTCTGACTTCAGAGTTCATGCTCTTAATGACGCTAAGTATAGGGCATGGGGCAGGCAAATAGTGAACTCTGCATAAGTGTTTGCTGCTAATATTATTATTACTATTATAGTCACTTTGCCATCAATAGATCTGAGTCTCATCCTTAACCATGAGAAGAGGCAGGTCAGGAATCCCAGCCCTTCTGGCCAAGAGTCAAAAAGAGAATCAGTTGTCCACCCCAGCATGTCGACCCCTTGGCATGCCAATGGAGTGTTCCTGCAATGTGTCTTTGAGCAACTGACTTCATGTGCCTCGTCCTCAGTGGCCATCCATCAAGTAGGAGGCTCTCCTTTTCCTGTGGGAAAAAAAGTATAGGTGCGGACTGAGCACTCCTTTAAATATGACCAGGTTGTCAGAGACCCTCCAGCCCAGGCAGCATGAGTCTAAAGGTCTGTTCTAACCACTGGGTGTTACTGCTTCCCGGATAGAATGTTTCTCTCAAAAGTGAAGCTTTCAGTTTGGGCCCCAAACACCCAAACCAGAAGGCCAATAAAATGCTAATGACAAAAGACCCACCTGTCCCAGGTGAAGTTACAAGTGGAAAGCTGCGTACAGGTTTAAGACACAAAGGCAAATTAAAGGAAACACAATATTGATCACAGATAAAGGAGAACTTGAGGTATAAAGCATTCAACGGGGCAGTCAGGAGACTCTAAACTCTCTGTCTCCATCAACTTCTTCTAGACTTTTCCCATTCATCTGGTTCTTCAGTTGTCATTTCCTAGTCCAAGGCCAAGTTCTTCATTCGCCCTTGAGGGAAGAGCGGCCCTTCCCCAGGTCTCTGCTCTCCTGCTTGTGTACCCTCTTCCTGGAGGTGCTAGCAGGCTGGGTCCTCTTTGATCACACAGCATCATTGCCCCCCTGTTGGGTCTGAACTCAAGGGGTCCCCCAACAGGGTCTGAACTCAAGGTCCACCTTGCTGGCTCTCAGGCCATAGGAAGCTTGTCTCCCAGAAGACGCTAGAGGGAGAGTGGATACCCAAACAACCTCAATCTAGGATAACCATCTCAGGCACTGGCTATGAGTGCAGGATTTGGCTGAAACAGATGCCCTTTAAAGCGTGTTGATGAACTTAAACTGAGTTCCCTAGTCTGTAAGATTTTGTAAATTCAACCAGAAAAAAAGGTGATGAGGCAATGTTGCCTAGCAGCCTTCATCCTGATCCCCACCCCACCCCCAATTAATTTCCTGTCAACGATTTTATTTTTCAGCTAGAAAATATCAACATGTTCACTGGAGTCTTCCAAACCCATCCTGCTCCCTGACTTCCTTCATTCAATGTGCATTCATGTTTATTGTTAGTAAGCTCTTGATGTTGTAAGAAACACAAAATTTTAAAAAGCTTCAAGCAGTTACCACTATCTCAGGAACAGGAAGTCTTCTAACCATTGGCCAATGTCTATGAAACATCAGCAGTTTATTATAGATATTTACTTCAATAGGAAGCAAATACTTTATAGAGCTGACAGTCTGTGGTGGGGAAGGGAGTGGGTGACAGACTCAGGACCATCATTACAGAAAGTCAGGTACCCCCATGGAAATAGTTACCTTTCCAGATACTCTCTGGACTCCATATGGGTTAAGTAGGCTTCTCTGCCTACTTTTGTCTGAGCAAAACGCTCAGTCTCATTCTCTGTAATGTGGAAATAATGATAATTTTCTTCATAAGGTCGGCATGGGAATTACAAGAAATAAGTCAAGTGACTGGTATATCATTATTTTTACCATTATGGTAATAATGATGACAACCAACGAATACCAGATGAATTGTGAGAAAGTGGAGAGGGAACTACTTGTTTCTGGAATGGGGGTGTGATGGATGAGACTTTTCAGGAGAAGGTGGGTGCTGGTGCTAAATCTCAAAGGAGGAGTTGAATTTTTCTACGAGGAAGTGGCCAAGAGTGAATCAGTTCAAAAGTAGATAAATGAATGATTCAGATGATCATTAAAATAAAACAAATAAAAAATCTAAACCAAATGACTGGATTCCTTAAAAATAGGACATTGCATTGCCATCCTAAGAAAGCATTAGTCAGACCGAGGAGGTAGTTACTGGAAAATTTCACCCTGTTCAGCATTATTGAGAAGTTGTGGGTTACTGGAGGCTTTGTTGGGTGTTGCACAAACCTGTGGGGTCAAGGTTACCTAAACCCTGGTCCAGGGACTGTGAGGGAAGTGTTTAGACTCATTCCTGGCCCCTTAGGTCACTGCTAGTCACATTATCTCACCTTAGTGTTAAATTGCTATTTTAAAAAAGAAAGAAGCTTGAGACGAAAAGTTGTTTCAAAAGAAAGTGCTTAAATATGTTGCACACATTGGGCTGGGCCCACAGCAGCTCTCCTGGGGAGCCATAACAGGGGACATGGTAGGGTGCAGGGGAAGGCAGGGACTGTGCATGCTGTCCTCTACCAGGACACCCTTGACTTCTCTATTCAAGTGATGGAACTAGCTGGATAGAGCTCACACCCACCCAAAGCTCACAGCTTTGCCACTTGCTGGCTGTGTGATCCTAAGCAAGTCACTTCACCTCTTTGTGCCTTCACTTTCCATTGGTGCAAAGGAGAGCATAATATTCACTTCACAGGATTACGGTGGACCATTAATGAGACACACACCTGGCACGTTTGGATGCCTAGGAAATGTTAGTTCCAACACCTTCTCCCATTTTTTCCCTTCTTTTGATGTTATCTTCCCCTACTTGTTCTGCTGATTCCATGCTGGGGGCAACTGTGGATTCTACAGGCAAATAATTGCATACTTACTTGCTTGGTCCCTTCAAGGAAAGTCATTGATTCATTCAACTATCCTTATAAATTCAATGTACCCTTATGAATACTCATAAGTTGATGAGTATTGTTCTTGAGATAAGACCACACAATATTCTACAAAGGGATGTGGACCGTATGAGACATGGACATGATGTGTTAGGGGATCGAGAAGGGATAAACCAACACCACTGTAATGTGTGGCGTGTGGAGGTGGATGTGCAGGACAAGAGGGTGACAGTGGCGTAGCCTCGGGGGACCACAGGTCAGGAGGAGACAGACACATAAACTCTGGTGACAGCTGAGGGACTCCATGGTAAGTTGTGGTTTTATGGTTTTAGGCAAGGTGGGGAAGGCTTCCGAGAGAAGGTGATGGAAGAGGAGGGTACTGAAGGGTATCCGGGTGTATAAACACAGGAAAAGCATTTGAACTGAGAATCAGCCTACGCAAAGGCACAGGAGCATCAAAGAACAGCATGTCTAGAAAACTGCTGGGTGCCTCTGTGGAAAAAGGAAGCAAAATCTTTTCATTTAGCTCACAACCTGGCATAGGGTAAGTGCTCAATAAAAGTTGGCTATTGCTACTGTCAGGTGGCCTGTGAACTTGACCCCCCGCTGCTATTATTCAAACTAATGATGGAGAGCCTGATGGCCTTCAGGATGAAGGCAGGCTTGGGGGTAGAGGAGAAAGTGAAGAGGTTGGGCTGTGGGACAGGTCAGGGCTCATTTCCTGCTTTGTGGGACCTCACCAGCGCTCTTCCTCCTGGGGCAGCATGTTCTGTTCCCTTTCCCAAACAGAACCTCAAGGTCCCTCCAAACTGCTGACCAGCACTCTGTAAACGGGAAGGTGGGTCCCATGTCATCTGCTGGTCCTGACGAGCACAGGCCCTGGGGATTCCACCAGCACTGGGGAAGCATTTGGAGAAGTCCATCTCTAGTCATCTGCCTTGCGCTATCACTGCCTGTCAGTACTGCATGGGGTGGGTGGGGGGAATGGGCAGATTGCAGCACCCAGCAGTGGGAAGCAAGGTAGGGGCTGGAGCTGTTACCAGAAGATCTGTTACGTAACCGGTTCTTAGTCCCTCAGCAATAGTGAACTGAGTGCCAACCATGTGCCAGGCACTGTTTCAGGCTCTAGGGGATACTGAAACAGTGGACTCTGAGAACGGACACAGTGTCCCTGCTTCCTGCTGTTGACATTCTGGAGGAAAAATACTCAGGAATACCCCCTGCCTTTACTGAGAGTTTACTGTGGGCCAGGTCCTGTACCAAGCACTATGACAGCAGGACCTCATTTCAGCTCAGTGGCTTCATGGGACCACTTGTTTTCCCATTTTAGAGACGACACAGTCCTGCTTGAAGAGCCCCCCTCCTCCACAAACCCTCCCCCTCCCCCAGGGCCCAGCTTTCCCCAGGCCTGCCCCTGGCCATTCTCATCCATCAGGCCACCTCACCTCTCAGAAGGGTGTGAGCTAAGGTAGGATGATGTGGCTCAGGGTGACCTAAGGCAGGAATGAGGCCTCCTGGCATCTCCTGATAACAGTCAGATTTCACCCGCCCAACCACTCTCCCCCAACCCGGAGAGATTCCAAATGCTTTCAAGACCTTGTCACGATGCCCTTTCCCAACCTCCCTTTAATCATCATTACTCTGGACTCAGGCATTTCATTGCTCATCTGTTTCTCCATTCTTTCATGAATGAAGAGTTTCTTTCATGATTGAATCAGGGCTAATGCAGTCTTCAACTGATTGCACTGGAGGTGAGTCTCTCACCCTCCACGCCCCAGGGTTGTCCTCTGCTCACTTTCTCTCTCATTTTAGCAGTTGTTTTTTCTTTTTTTTAAAGATTTATTTATTTATTCATACAAAACTGGGGTACAGGCCAGAGATGCGGAGGGTGAGAGGATTCACCAGGAGCAGAGTGGGGAGCAGAACAGGCAGATCTACGAAGTACACTGCTGAGGGGAGCAGCGGGCCAGTCAGGAGAGGTCTGCCACACCATGTGGTCACCTCCGGGGCAGGCGGGGATCAAACTCATGCGGAAGTGGCTTAAACTTCTTAGTGCTGTGCTTTAACCCACTGCGCCACCAGGGAGGGCCCATTTTAGCAGTTTTTTAATGAAAGCTGTGGCCAAGACGACTTTATTTCTGCATCTTCTCAATGGTTTCTTCCTTGGACTTGCCCTTTTCTTTCCCTACATGGTGAGATTTTACTTGGCATTTTAGGGTCTTCTTGTGATCTTTGCCCAGCTCTAGTCTAGCGGGGGCCACTTTCCTAGGGTGAGTGCCATTTCCCTTTGCCCACTGCACCCATTCAAGGCAGATGACACTTCTTCCTGTAAACCTGGACTACTTTGCCTTTCTGCTGCCAATTATAGTGTCGTCACACCACACGCCCTTCACTGATAAATAGGTAAGACACATGGGGTGTCAGATGGTGATAATTGTAACAGAAAAAAATAAAGCAGGGGAGGAGACTGGAAGGTGCCTGGGTTGGAGAGGGGTTGCAGATCCAGATAGGACAGCCTGGAAGGAGCTCAATAGGAGGATGACATTGGGGTAAAGATGGCAGGAAGATGAGCGGGGCTCACTGCTGATTTTGGGAAGTATGTCCCAAGCACTGTGAGCGGTAAGTGCACAGGTGGGCGGGGGGAGTGAAAGTTGGGGGCAGGGGAGGCTAGGAACATGCCAAGCTTATCTGAAGAAGGCAAAGGGTAAGTATGACTGGAAAAGTGAGGTGAGGGGGGAGAGAGGGAAAGGGTATTAAACAGCCTGGAGATTCATTGCTTTTATTGTTAGTGGGCCCCTGTGGGGCCTGAGTGTCAGCCCAGCGAGGTGGGATCCGCTGGATGCCACGATCAGGGAGCAAAAGCATCACACCAGCTGCTGCCCTGACAGTAGAACCACAGGGGACGTGGAGGCCAGGTGGGTGCCTGCTGCAAGAACCCCATATATGCACCTTAGAAAAATGAGGTGGATGGATGACAGGCACCTCCAGCAGCAGAAGCCATCTGTGGACTTTAGACCTCTTAGGTGTTCAAGAATATTCCTAACAGGTGTAAAATTTGGTAAGATGTGCTAGATAATCATGGATTGACATAGCTGTCCGCAGGACTGAATCTACAAATTAGGTTGCAGAACAGTGAAATCTATTTTGTGCATGAAGTGAGAAGATGATATACAGATAGATTAATTATCGATGGTAGAAATATAGATGATATATGTATCATGATGGATGGGTAGATAGATTATAGCAGGTCAGTAGATAGATATATATGATAGAGATAGATAGTAGAGATATAAACAATAGAATAGATAGATGGATAGAGAGGAGAGAGGGAAGAAAGGAGGGAAAGAAAGAGGAAGGGAGGAAAATGGAAAGGAGCAAAGGAGGGAGGGAGGGTAGGAGTGAAGGAAGGAGAGAAAAGGGGAAAGGAGTGAAGGGAGGGAGAAAGCTGTATAAATATGTCACCCAATAGGAGCTCCCTCTGGCACTGTCCTGCTCTTGAAGGGGACTAGACCCAGCAGCACATGTATGATCATCTTTCTAAACCACAAATTCAATCCTGATGTATTACAGAGTATATGGAGTTTGTTTTGAATCTTTCTTATCCTGAAATATGTATATGAAGAATATACATGGTCCAGTCCACCAGGTTCCTAATGGGATTGCATAGGGCTCAGAGAGGCTTCTAAAAACCTTGAATTCCCCTCTTCCTTCCTAAAGCCCCTCTCTCCACTTCATCCCAACTCCCACTCCCAGCTCTACCTGAAAACTCTCCTCCTTGCTCCCCTAGTCGCTGGCTTTCTTTCCTTTCTCCTTGCTTGTCCTGGCATCTTCCACTGGGCAAGAGAAAAGCTAAGGCACTAGGCATTTGGCAAACAGCAGGCTGATGGTCAAGCAGGGGCAGTTGCATTCTGGGCTTCCTGGAGGTTTTGCCTGTACCCACAAGAAATTCTTTGCAGTGGTTACTTGCAAAAGAGAGGTGCCAGATTTTGGTCTTATGTTGTTGTCCAGACTTTTGAGCAATTTATTCTTTTTTGAATGCATATTAATTTTATATTAAAAATAATTATACTCCATCCAGATCTGTGCCTAACATTGCAGAGCTTAGGGAAAGAGGATAAAAAGACCTCTGACCATTGCCAGCCCACATTTGCTCTTCTCACTCCCTGATCTCCAAATGTAGAACTTTGGGGCCCTCCACGGTGGCACAGTAGGTTAAAGCACAGCACTATGAAGCTAGCCACAGCCACTACAGCACGAGTTCGATTCCTGGACAGGGAGCTGACCCACATGGCGCGGCAGACCTCTCCTGACCCACCCGCTGCTCCCCTCAGCAGTGTGTTTCAATTGATCTGCCTGCTCTGCTCCCCACTCTGTCTCTGGTGAAGCCTCTCACCTACCACACCTCTGCCTGTACCCAGTTGTTGTATGCATAAATAAACAACTCTTTAAAAAAATAATAATAAAATGAAACCAGAGAAATTGCAGGGGAAATTGCAGTATCTGTCTTCTTTGAACTGGGCTGAAGACCTTTTGACCTGGAAAAAAAGTGATTGTTTTTAGAAACCACCAAACAATTGCTTGAGTAGTCATGAGAACTGATGATTATGGACTTTTAAATTCACACAGTAAAACATACAATTAAGGTTTTTAAAAAGTATAGTCACAAAGTTATGCAACTAATACCACAATCTAAATTCAGAACATTTTCATCACCCCGAAAAGGAACCCCATAGTATTAGCTGTCACTCCCCATTAGATGTCAATTCTCCTACTTTATTTTTTTGACTCTGTGGATTTGCAACCACTAATCTATTTTTTTTAACTCTGTGGATTTGCCTATTCAGCACATTTCTTATATATGGATTCACATGATATTTTCTCTGCTGTTTGATTCATTGGTTTAGCACGTTTTCAGGTTTCCTCTATGCTGTAGCATTTATAAATAATCAACTTCTTTTTATGGCTGAATATTATTCCATCATATGGATGTACTGTATTTTCTTTATAACATTGCTATTTATGTCCTGGTGGATCATGGCTTTTTATCTGGAGGATAGAATCAGTCTATTCCCTTTTCATCCTTCCTAGAAAATCAGCAACCAATTGTGGTAAAGAAGAGTTTAAATTTGCTGATACTAATAATACACCACTTCTTTTCTTGCCATAGAAAAACTCATAAGTTTGTCTCTCCTTGTAGTGCTTTTTAGGTTTTTCTACCTGAATCTGTGTACTCCAAATTGCAAGGGTTTGATCCCCAACAAATATAATTTCTTTTCCTAATGGTCTCTTGAGTTTTCAGGTAAACAAAAAGTAAGACCTGGTTAGAAACCTCTGGAGGCAGTGAAGGAGCATTTGGGAACATTTAGACAGAGACTCCATAGGTCCTGGGGACCCAGGACATGGGGAAAGTTATGGCAGGATGACCAGTATCTTTCTCTGGAATTCTTCTGTAGCATTAGAATATTTTCCGGGCCCTTCCTGGTGGTGTGAAAGCACTACAAAATTAAAACACAGCACTATGAAGCTAGCCACAGCCACTTCAGCAAGAGTTCCATCCCCAGCCAGGAGGTGACTGACATGGTACAGCAGACTTCTGTCTCGCCCACAGCTCCCCTCAACAGTGTACTTTGTCAGTCTGCCTATTCTGCTCCCTGCTCTGTTCCTGGTGAATCTTCTCACTGCCCTGCAGTTCTGTATGCATAAATAAATAAATCTTTTAAAAGTAAAGTTAAAAAAAGGAATATTTTCTAACCATGATCTTTATGTGACTCTAAACTTTCTATTCTAGGCCTCTCTGGTGGTGCAGAGGTAAGTCTCAGCACCGTGAAGCTATCAGCAGCCACTGCAGCATGAGTTCAATCTCTGACCAGGGAGCTGACCCACATGGAGCAGCAGGCCCACACCCCTCAGCAGCGTATTTCAGCAGATCTGTCTGTTCTGCTCTCCACTCCATCTCTAGCAATCCTGCTCACCCCCACACCTCGGGTCTAGGCCCCAATTCTTGTATGCATAAATAAAATCAATCTTTGAAAAAAAAATAAATGAAATAAATTTTCTGGTTGCATTTAGAGAAACTAAGATGCTGCAGGCTGGCACCTGGGTGGAAGGCACAGTAAGGGGGGAGGGCTGGAGTGCCAGTTATACCCCAAAGCCATTTTGTATTTTGTTATTTCTTAAGGTCATTGAACAAGTGCCTCAGCTCTCAGAGCTTCCTTCTCTGTAAGGACGGAAGAGTTATTAACCACCTTTCAAGGGATATTGAATAACTGAGTGGCCAGGCAAACGAGCAGCACAAAAAAATTAAATATAATCATTATTACTTTTTTGGCTGTCAATCAATGTCGGGAATGTTTTGAGGCACCTCCTAGGGTGGTTTCAGCACAGACTATTTTCTGGTCACCATCACTTCCTCCATCACAGCCTCCGTCATCCTCAAGCATTACCTCACCACCACCTCCTTATCCAGACCCTCCCATTAACCGCATGGCCACGCCCTGCCCCCACACTCAGCCCAACCCCTGCCCCCCCCCCAGGGCACACTTTCTTACTCATTAGGCTGGTCTTTTTTAAATTCATTTATGCATACAAGAGCTGGGGTGTAGGTCAGAGGTGTGGGGTGGGAGGAAGTGAGAGTATTCATGAGACAGAGTGGGGAGCAGAACCAGCAGACTGACTGAAATACACTGCTGGGGGGAGCAGCGGGCAGGACAGAAGTCTGCTGCACCATGTGGGTCACCTCCCTGGATGGGATCAAACTTGTGCTGCAGCCACAGCAGATAGCTTCATAGTGCTAAGACTTAACCCCTTGCATCACCAAGGAGGCCCCAAGCTCATCTTTTGACCTTTATCTTCTCCCTGATTATTTCAAGCCCTCTTCCCTCACCTCCACAGAAGCAATGTGAATGAACTCAAATCAGTATGTTGTCTTTCCAGGGTCATTTGCATGTTACACTGAATTCAACTGAGGGTGTATCACTTGGTGAGAGTCAGGATACCTGGGACCCAGACACTTGCATTCCAATCCTGTGTCTGTGTCCCCTGATTGTGGAGCTTCTGAGGGGCCATTTCCTCTTTCCAAGCCTCAATGTCATCATCTGTGAAGTAGAAGAATGACTCTATCCTGTCACAGTCATTGACAACATTTGTAATGCTCAGAGTAGGTGTTTAGTCAGAGCCAACAGTCAGGTTGGTGCTGGCCAGATTACTGAGGGCTTGAAAGCCAGGCTGCTGAGCTTTAACTTCATCCTCAGGGCAAGGAAGGCTCTAAGTATGGGGTGGCATTACTAGGTGGTAGAGCTGAAATGTGAGAGCCAAGCTCAAGTGGCCAGATTGAGGTGGGGGCGGAGGGGTGGGGTTTGCCCAAAGGTAAGAAGACCAGGGAGCACCTCATGAGACCAGAATTCAAGCAGTGGCTGGGGAATGGGAAGGAGGGAACTGATGCCAGAATTAACCTGGAGCAAGTATCCAAGGAGTATCCTCATTCTCCACTCTATGGTCACCTAAGGGCTCTTGAGATTTCTGTCCAGCACTGATGGTCTGTATTTAACCTGGGGGTGGGGAATGTACAGTTGCAGGGAGAAGGATAGTGGAAGAGGGAGAAAGAATGAAGCAGAAATCCTGGTTTTTCTTCCCAATTCAAACACTGGTTTCAACCTCTATGTATCATACAGAAGGGGGAAAAAAAGGTTTTGCTGTGAAAATGACCATAGCAAACTTTCATGGACCTCTTACCATGTGGGTGGCTCCATTCTAGAAAGGGAATTTACTCTATTATCTCATGTAATGTCACAATTAAACCAAGGAGGAGGTTTCATCAACATTATCTGCCTTTTAGAGATAAAGAGCGAGACACAGAGAAGTCAGGGATGTTGTTTAAGGCAAGGGCGAGCAAGACTCACAAGTCACGTTCTTGGAGGAAAAGTCTTGAGATGGTGCGGGCACTCGAGGGGCTGAGCTCTCCCTGATGCTGGGGCACTGCCCAAGCTGATGGGAGGGCGCCTGCGCAGCACAGCCCGGCTGAACGCGGCGCCTGTCTGGGCTGCTGGGAAAGGGGTGGAGGCGGACGGTCTTGGGTGGAGGCGGACGGTCTTGTGTGTCTGTAAAAGGAACTGGGCTCGTTTTCCCTTAGGAGCTGCTGTGGAAAGCAGCTGTTCTACCAGACAGGGGACCTTGGACATCCCCCCTGGGGCGGTTAGTGGGGGGGACGGGGCGTTTGGACGAAGCCCCTGACCTCGTACCATTGGCCAGTAGCAGACCTTTCTCCCTGATAGTTCTTCTCTTCACCCAACAATTATTTTTTCCTTTCATCTTTTTTTTTTTTTTTTGCTGCACTTAAATCTTCATTGTTTTCATTGTTTGCATATGATGCAACAGGTGGCAAGACCCAGACCCCGGTTCTGACCTGGTATGGGCTTTTAGACTCTATCCAACAACATAAGTGAAGGTCCTATAAAACTGGAGCAAAATGAAAACCAGAAATTGGAGTTGGGGTCTCCCTGCTGGTTCAGTCTCAGCTCTAACAAGCTATTGCACACCTCGAGTTCAATCCCTGGCCAGGGAGCTGACCCACATTGCCCAGCTGACCTCTCCTGTCTCATCCACTGCTCCCCTCAGCAGTGTGTTTCAGTATCTCTGTCTGTTCTGCTCCCCACTCTGTCTCTGGTGAATCGTCTTGCCAAAACTCCCGCACCTCTGGCCTACACCCCAGTTCTTGTATGCATAAACAAATTAATCTTAAAAAAAAATAAAAGGAAATTCTGACATTTGTGACCATACATATAGCCATTGAGTGTTATGCTAAGAAAAAAAAAAAAGTTTGACAAAAAAATACGAATCTTGTATTACCTCACTTATATGTGGTATCTCATAAAAAGTCAAACTCACAGAAACAGAGTAGATTGATGATTGCAGGGATGGGGGAAATAGGACTGTTGGCTAAAGGGTAAACTTTCACTTGTAAATTAAATTCTAAAGATCAAATGTGCTTCATGGTGACTTTGTTTATAGTATTATAGTGTATGCTTGAAATCTGCTAGAAGAGAGTTCTTTTTTTTTCTAAGTTTTTTTTTAAAAAGATTTATTTATTTATGCATACAGAACTGAGGTACAAGCCAGAGGTACAGGGGCGGTGAGTGGATTCACCAGAGACAGAGTGGGGAACAGGACAGGCAGATTGACAAAGTACACAGCTGAGGGGAGCAGTGATGTGGGTCACCTCCGGGGCAGGGGATCGAACACACACTGAAGCTGCTATGTCCAGCTTGCAGTGCTGTGCTCTAACTCCTTGTACCCCCAGGGAGGGCCCAGAAGAGAGCTCTTAAATCCTCTCAGCACACATACAAATGGTATTTAACGGACGGGAGGAACAAAAAAAATTTAAGGTGAAGAAAAAACACCAAAATCTACAGAAATCAAAGCACCAACCGGAGTATCCTAAAGAAACACACCCTCAAAGATACAGACGAAAGCAAAACCAAGCAGGGACCAAACGCACAGAAAAGACAAAAAAGCCACCCAAGCCAGCAACAAAGGGTTGATAACAAAGATGTGTAAACAGGTAAAAAGGGCTAAAAACAAGGGAGACAGCAACAAAAAGAAGAGAAACAAAAAAACGCTAACCACAACGGAAACCAAAATCCTACCCACAAACAATTGACCCCCACCCTCACTGAAATATAAAATCCATACATAAGACGAGACAAATTAAACAAAAACAACAAAATAAAATCATAAATAAACAGACGGCAACGGAACACCAAACAAAAAGGAAATCAACACACCAACCAAAGCAAATACCATTTGTATGTGTGCTGAGAGGATTTAAGAGCTCTCTTCTGGGCCCTCCCTGGGGGTACAAGGAGTTAGAGCACAGCACTGCAAGCTGGACACAGCAGCTTCAGTGTGTGTTCGATCCCCTGCCCCGGAGGTGACCCACATCACTTCATCAAGAGATGTAATGATAAACCATAAATTTGTAATGATAAACCATAAATTATATCAAGAGATATAATGTGCAATCAGCAAATGATTAATATTCAGAATAGGTAAAGAAATCCTGCACGTTCATAAAATGAAGGCAAACGGTCTAGTAGGAAAGTAGGCAAAGATTTAAAGATATAATTTACATAAGAGGAAACAGTCATATTTGACTAAGAAATCTATGACAGTTTTATATCTTGATATTACTCATAAAAATGCAAAATAAAACCAAACTGAAATATCATTTCATTCCCACCAAAATAGTGAAAGTAGTCTGATCATAGTGATAGAATAGGAAACTAGAATGACCATCTCGTGATGCCGGTATCTAGTGGTCCTCCCATGGAGGAGAATATCAACAGTTCTACTCTAAACTCTCACACAGCATATCCGGTAAATGTGTTAGGATGGCATAATTGTTTTGTTTGTTAAAAATTCTGTAACCAGGCCCTCCCTGGTGGTGCAGTGGGTTAAAGCACAACGCTGAGAATCGAAAAGCCGCTTCCTCATGAGTTCGATTCCCGCTTGCCCCAGAGGTGACCACATGGCGTGGCAGACCTCTCCTGACCCACTCGCTGCTCCCCTCAGCAGTGTACTTCGTCGATCTGCCTGTTCTGTTCCCCGCTCTGTCTCTGGTGAAGCCTCTCACCGCCCCTGAGCCTCTGGCCTGTACCCCAGTTCTGTATGCACAAATAAATAAATCTTTAAAAAAAAAAAATTCTGTAACCAGGGTCTCCCTGGTGGCGCAGGGGTTAAAGTCTCAGCGCGATCAAGCTATCACCAGCTACTTAGGCCAAGGAACTGGCCCACGTGGCCCAGGAGCAGAACTCTCAGTCTCACCTGCCGCTCCCCTAAACAATGTGTAACAGTAGATCCCCATCTTTTTTGGTGAATCTTGTTATTAGCCCATCTTCCCCCATCCATACCTCTGGTCTATACCCCCATATTTGTATGCATAGATAAATAAAAACAAACTAAAAAATCCTATAATCGATTCAGACTCACTTTAGGATAGCTATACTAAAAGAAGAGAAAAAGAAAAAAGAACAGAAATTTATTAGTATTGGCAAGACTGGAGAAATTGAAAAACTTATATGCTATTGGTAGAAATATGAAAGAGTATAGCTGTGGTGGAAAATAATATAGAGGTTCCACTTCTGGGTATATAACAAAAAATATTGAAAGAAGGACTCAAACAGATATCTGTAAACCCATTTCCACTATAGCATTTCTCACAAGAGCCAAAAGATGGAAACAGGCCCCATATCCAAGGATAATGCAAAATGAACAAAATGGGGTATATTTAGGAGTTCAAATGATGAGCTTTGGTGCATGGGGATCTCAGACTCCTTTGAGAAAGAATTCACCAGGCATTCCCATTCATTAACACATGGTAAGTTTATTGAGGAAAGGAAAAACAAGAAAGAGAGATACCTGCCTAGATATAGGCAGGCAGTCTTAAAGAGTAAGAACTGCATTTCGGAAAGGATCCTCTGCAGAGATACGGTGGGAAATTTTTTTTTTTAAAGATTTATTTATTTGTGCATACAGAACTGGGGTACAGGCCAGAGGCTCAGGGGCGGCGAGAGGTTTCACCATAGACAGAGTGGGGAGCAGAACAGGCAGATCGAGGAAGTACACTGCTGAGGGGAACAGTGGGCGGGTCAGAGAGGTCTGCCACACCATGTGGTCACCTCCCGGGCAGGCGGGAATCGAACTCATACGGAAGTGGTTTCAGCTTCTTAGTGCAGTGCTTTAACCTGCTGCGCCACCAGGGAGGGCCTGCAGTGGGAAATTTTAAAGGACATGAACAGGGCCCTCCCTGGTGGCGCAACAGGTTAAAGTGCAATATTACGAAGCTAGCCGCAGCTGCTTTAGCACAAGTTTGATCCCCAGCCAGGGAGCTGACCCACACAGTGCAGCAGACCTGTCTCATGCGCTGCTCCCTTCAATAGTGTATTTCATTGATCTGCCTTTTCTGCTCCCCACTCTGTCTCTGGTGAATCCTCTTACCCTTCTGCACCTCTAACCTGTACCCCCGTTCTATATGCACAAATAAATCTTTTAATAAATAAAAATAAAGAATATGAACAGTATTTGGCCAGAGCAAGTGTTCTTTTATAGTGGGTGGAATTATTGTGGAAATTATTGCCTTGGGGTCAGATTAGGTTGGTCTTGTAAAATTGACACCCCTAGCTGATAATATTTTCTGACCCCACCTCATATTCCTGGAAGCTTTCATAGCCAGGTTTAGTCTAAGATTCATTAATCAAACCTATCCCCATTTTTGGGTTTTGTCCTTGTGAGACCTCCCATCCTAATTTTTTCTACTCTAAATTTCCATCATACAACACAGTGGAATGTTATTATGCTTAAAAGGGGAAGAAATTCTGGCCCTCCCTGGTGGTGCAGAGGGTTAAAGCACAGCACTAAGAAGCTAAAGCCACTTTAGCATCCCCACCCCAGAGGTGACCCACATGGTGTGGCAGACCTCTCCTGACCTGCCCGCTTCTCCCCTCAGCAGTGTACTTCGTCAGTCGGCCTGTTCTGCTCCCCCCTCTGTCTCTGGTAAATCCTCTCACCGCCCCTGTACCTCTGGCCTGTACCCCAGTTCTGTATGCATAAATAAATAATCTAAAATAATCTAAAAAATGGGAGGAAATTCTGACACTTGCTACCAACATGGGTGAAGCCTGAGGCCATGATGCTAAGTGAAATAAGGCAATTTCAAGTAAGCATTGTATGATTCCATTTACATGAGGTACTTACAGTAATACAGAAAATAGAATGGTGGTTGTCAGGGGCTGGGAAGAGGAATTGGGGAGTTACTTAGTGGGGAAAGTTTCTGTCTGGGAAGATGAATTCTGGAGGTGGATGGTAGTAGTGATTACACGATAGTGTAAGTGTATTGCCACTGAACTGTGCACTTATAATAAATGGTTAAAGAGGTAAGACTTATGCTGATATATTTTGATCACCATAAAAATGTATCTTTGATTAGTTAGTTTAATAATATGTTTTGAAGATGAAAAAAATCCTGGAACTCATTCCTATGTCCATCATCATTAATTATATTTAAAATAAAGAAATGAAGAAAGCTTTTCTCTGAAACTTAATCCGAAAAAGGGGAAGTGAGAAAAAATGGGTGAAAACTTTTGAGTTTCCCCTAATCCTGGGTGAAACAAAAGATGATATTGGAATTTTGAGTCCAAATGCTAACTAATGAGTTCTAATTTGAGGATGGGAACAATTCCTCCAAAAAGTAGACTCCCCAGTCCCTCCTATCAGGAAATCTTGGCCTTGTATCAAGAATGGGCAGAGGATTTTCATGTTCTTTTGAAACAAGGAGGCCACAGATGCCAACCTGGTGTCAGGTGAATGAGACAACAGCTCTCTCTTTCAAGAGTGATCAGGATGGAACAACCATGATGGCTGAAGAGGAAATGCTTGGCCAACCAAAAAGCACAGGTCATTAGGCCACAGAGGAGAGACATCTAACTCAGTGTAGGAGCAACAGGGAGGGCAGAGGAGGGAAGATGGCCTTGAGCTAGGTTGTAGGGGTGAATTTTGGGAAACCTGGCAGAGAGAGGAGCTGGAATGAGGAGTAGGTCTTAAAGTCATGGAGAATTTCATGGACGAGGACACAAAGGAGAAAAACAGGATGGCATGAGGGGAACCATAGGAGTACTTTTTTTCCTGAAGTATATAATTGTGATTTATAAGAAGAAATACATATTTGGTCATAGTCCCTAGGTCTGACACAGAGCTCCTAAAACTCTGGGAGTTTCCTAAGTGACCAGAGAGATAATGATGTCCTTTGGTGTTTGTTTGGTATAACAAATATCCTTTAACCACACCTGAGTTTTATGTTCCTGAGGTGACTTTTGGAAAGCTCTGGGGATGGCCTAACCATCCCCAGGCAACCAGCCACAATTTTAGAGATTTGGAGTTAGCTTCCCTTCCCGCTACTTCTGGGGAAGGGAGAAAGGTGAGAGGGGGAGTCCAATCACCAATGGCCACTGATTTAATCAAGTGTGTCTATATAATGCCGCTTTGTAGTAATCCAAAAGAGGGGGGTGGGAGTAGTTTCAGGGAAGCCCCCAGGTAGAAGAGGTGTGTTTGGAGAAGGCACAGGAGCAAGAGCACCAGGACCTCAGTCTAACCTCGCCCTATGTATTTCCTCCAGCGGGTCATCCTTCACAACAGCCTGTAGAGGGCTTCCATGGTGGCCCAGAGGTTAAGTCTCAGCCCTGTCATTGCTATGGCCTTAGTTCAATCCCTGGCCAGAGAGCTAACCCACAAATGGCATAGCATATGTGGAGTATAATACCTTCTCAACTGCTGCTCCCCTCAGCAGTAAATTTCAGTAAATCTGTCTGTTCTGCTCTCCATTCTGTCTCTAGTGGATTCTTTCACTACCCTCCTCCCCCTCCCCCACTCTTCCCAGCACCTCTCACCTACACCCCAGTTCTTCTAGGCAAAAAAAAAAAAAGCCTGTACAATAAACTGGAGACATAAGTAAATGTTTCTCTGAATTATTTGAATTGTTTAAGCAAATTAATGGACCCACTGGGAGGGACTTGTAAGAACTTCCCAACTATAGCTGGATGCCCAACATGCAGATAACAAACACTGGGTTTGCAACTGACCTCTCAAGTGGTGTGTGAGGAGCAGTTTATAGGACTCAGCCCTTCATCTGGGGGCTCTGACTCTGTCTCCAACCAGAAAGCATCAGAATTGAGTTAATTCATGAGAAGTGTTTGAAAACACACTGGATGGTGCCTTGACCTTGAGGCAAATCTTTGACCTTGGGGCAGGGCCTAGACAGTAGGGACTGGAGAAGTTTACAGGAGCCCTGGCTAGATGGTTTCTTACCTGGTTAAAGGACCTGAACTCACTCACTTGGTACCTGGGGAGCCCTGGAGACAATTTTGCTGGGAAAGGAGGTGACCAGTTCATCTTTTACATCCTGATCAACCTGCCATTCAAATGGCCCACTTGACGACAGGTAAGCCAGGGAACAAACGACAGGCAGATCAAATGAAAGGCAGCCACAATCCCAGCCTGGAGTGACAAATCCACACTGGATCTTTTTCCACTACTTAGCTGCTGTTTGCTTATCTGTGAAGTGGAGATGGAGCGAGGGCCGAGGCGGGGTGAGCAGCCTTGACATGGAAGCCTCTCGTGTCGGTCTGTGTTCACCTAAAAAGAGAAGTCTCCAAAAATTAGGCGGCAGAACAATACGCATGGTATGATGGATTTTAAAAGACATATAAAACAAAAAGTCATATATGAGAAAGGAAACAACAAAAGTTGGAATATCTGTTTTATTATATTACTTTCTAAACTGAATGATTACTATTCCTTTTGTGAAATAATTTGTCCATGAAAGCAAAACCATGTTTCACAAAATACCAAATTGAAAATAGAGGCTCCTTCTGGAAAGACTGAAGGAAGCCAAGACTGGAATGAGAGAGCCACAGGGGGTTTGCCTTGTCGGTCAAGTTTTGGTTTTACAAGGAAAATGTATTGCTACCGACTAGTGTATTGAAAAATTAAATTTAAAATAACCTAACAAAAGTCCTTAACAGAAAATGGTTGTCCCACTGCTGTTCTTCCTCCGCGCCCCACCCCCCCACCTCCCACACCCCCTTCGTTTGCTTCCACAGTGAGCTTTGGTGTCTTTCCAGCTCCATTTCCTAATTTACCCTATTTCTAACCCCAGTCCAAGGCCAGAGTTATTTCTGGCCTGTCAGTTACTCAGTAAACATTGTAGACGACCTTCTCTGACAGGGTTAGTAGATCTTCCGGAACTAGGTTAAAGGTTACTAACTCCTGACTCCAGGGTCTCTCTTGACCCCAAGTGTCCCCTGACTTGTCACCACCCCTCTGGCCTTCAACTCCTTGTGACATTCTGACACTGACTCCTCAGTCTCAGATTTCCCACTGGGGATGCAGCCCAGTGCTGCCTTCATGGCATCCCAAAGGCAGGCCAGGTCACCCTTTGCCTCCCCAATGGTCAGTCAGTGAAGAAAACCATCAACTATGGTCACTTTTGCTGGGGTTGGGGAACAAAGTCTTCCCTTTTCATTGTGGGTCTTCTGTCCTCTTTTAATATTTGTTTTAATGTGTTGTTTTTTAAATTAAATATTATTGTTTCTTTAATGAAATAATTGGGCTATGAAAACAAAAACATTTCTCAAAAGCAAATTCTACTTTAACAACTCTGATTTAGGCCAGAATGAAGCTCTGAATGAAGATAAGATTCAGAGGTGCAAGTCAGAAAGAACAACTAGAAACAATGAGTGGAGTTCCCTTTCTGGATGGGCAGGTACAGCTGACGTCTATGTTCATGCACCTCACACTTCCTGGGGCTTGAATGAGGCTCTCTTAAGTTTAGTATAGAGAAGAAGCAAGGTCTAGGGTTTAGAATATAGTTGCTTTGTAAAGGAGGGAGAAAAGAGAATGAACCCACAAAAGGCCTTGGTGGTTCTGACAAACTCAATTCAACAATACAGCCAGCAGGCCAAAAAGGAATAGAACTCAAGGTCCAGCTAGAGCCAGACACAAAAGGGTTGGGGGCTCCAATATGACACAGAATAAACACTGGACCCTCCCAGCTACCCTGAGAAGTGGGCACTATGTCCATTTTTCAGAGGAAGAAACTGAGGCTCAGAGCAGGTAAGATACCTCAAATGTGACTCAGACAGGAGTTGACTGATCTTGGCTTAGCATCCTGATCCCCAAAAGTTCTCCTTTAGACCCTCACCTCTAGGGGTCACAGTGGTTTTCATTTGGCCTTTCTCAATTTGTAGGTACCTAGGGATATATAGGTCTACCAGAGACACCTGGAACTCAGTACTGTTGGGTTTATCTCTTTATTATTATTTATGGGGTGCTAAGCACTTGTCTATAAAGGGAGTTTCTGTCCTGTTTACTGGTGTGTCACCTACTTGCAAATGGATGATGGATGGATGGATGACCTCTTATTCCCACAGATAATCAATTTTCAGATGAAGATGTTGAAACTTGATGAGGTGAAGTCTTTAGTGACACAGAGGCCTCATCCAGTCACCCAGGTCTCCCTTTTCTGTTTTCTCCTCAGTGTCAAGGTCAGGTTGACACCCAGCTGGTCATTGTCCCACCCGAGTAAGCACAGCACAGTCATCAGCTAGAAGAGTCACCTGTGCCTTGACATCAGAGCTGCCAACACACAGCAACACCCACACAAACACACTCACACTCAGAGTGGTGCCCTGAGGCTCATCTGGTCCAGCCAAGGAGCAGGAATGGAGGGATGAGCCAGGCAATGGGGGGAAGGGAACAGCAGAGCCCCAGCAGTGCAGGCCACACCCAGTCCTAGGACTAGGAGCCAGCTTGGGGAACCGGTGGTACAGGCCCACCAGCCACAGGCCTCAGAGGATAGGGTCTAGGTGAGCCCTGGGGCACGAAGCGGTGAAGAAGGCGAGCAGGTGGCGCTGAGTCACACCATCTGTTCAGCCAGTTACTAGAGGCAGAAGTTAGCCTGGGACTGGCAAGCTCCACCCTCTTGGAAAGGTTGGTTACTGTGTCCTCAGTTCTCATCTGGACTAGCTTATTAACTGTCAGCAAGCTCATTAAAGGGCTTATTTAACATTTAGTTAATTTTGCCCTTAAATTCATATCATGTATTCTCTTTTTTAAAAAAGATTTTTTTTATGCATCACAATTGGGGTACAAGCCAGAGGTGCAGGGGCAGTGAGAGGATACACCAGTGTCAGAGTGGGGAGCAGAACAGGCAGATCAACAAAGTACACTGCTGAAAAGAGCAGCGGGCAGGTCAGGAGAGGTCTGCAGATCCACGTGGGTCACCTCCGGGGCCGCTGAAGGCTGCAGCTAGCTTCCTCAGTGCTATGCTTTTAGCCCTGCTGTACCAACAGGGAGAATCCTACGTACCATGTATTCTCAATAGGCTGTATTCCCAGCAATCAATAAGTGTTTAAAAAAAAAAAAAAAAACCAGCCCTCCCTGGTGGCACAGCAGGTTAAAGCGCAGCACTGAGAAACTAAAGCCACTTCCACATGAGTTCGATTCCCACCTGCTCCGGAAGTCACCACATGGCGCGGCAGACCTCTCCTGACCCGCCCACTGCTCCCCTCAGCAGTGTACTTCATAGATCTGCCTGTTCTGCACCCCACTCTGTCTATGGTGAAACCTCTCGCCACCCCTGAGCCTCTGGACTGTACCCCAGTTCTGTATGCACAAATAAATCAATCTTTTTTAAAAAAAAAAAAAACTGGATAAATGCCCTACCCTCGGTATAGTTGGAGACAAAATCCCCCTTCCCTCTGGACCAAATACTGTTGCATGCACACTCTAGAATTCTCAGAGCAGGAGGGTGGGGGCAAGCTGCTATTTTCTTGAGCATATAGCTATATGCAAGGCAAACTCTGGACCTATATCAAGCTATTTGAGTTATGATATGAGCATTACCAGCTCCAGTTGACCAATGAGCCAACAAAGGCAGAGAGAGGTTCAGTAACTTGCCCAGGATCACACAGCCAGAGGAATGGAAGAACCTGGATTGGAAGTCAGTTAGCACAACCCAAAATACATTAGGTCATGAGTCTCACAGATTGGTGGCTCAGTGAGTTCTTATTGTCTTGAAGAGGAAAGAGTCTGGCAGGTGACTACTCAGAAAGTCACAAGACTGAACTACACCTTGCAAGGGAAATGAAACACTCCTAGATTCGCTTGGGCTCAGAGACAGAGAGAGGGCTTGTGGAAAATAGGGAGAAGGCGCAACCCAGAAAAGGAGTCCAAGGAACTGGTAATTCTTCACATGCCTCAAAAATGCTAGCAAGTTACCTCCCAAAGGCTGTGGGGAGCTTTTAAGCACTTAATATAAAATGAAACCACTGTGCATGGATATACCCTGTATTCTCCCCCCCCCACCCCGGATCCACTCCCACATGGGAATCAGAGGTTATTCTGACAAGAGAGAGACACATGTCACGCCTCTGGGTACATGGTGGCTTGTTCAGCCAACACAACCTGCTGAGCACAGATGTGTCACAAGGGGTATCATGGTGGTTCTAGGGTCGGACACGAACAAGATATAGAGGCACAAAGAGCTGGCAGTTCAGAGTTCTAACCCAAACCTTTGAATTTGCAAAGCGCTTCTCTGTGTGTTCTGTCTCAAGGCAAGGTCGAGACCAGCATAGTGAACATGGGAGAAAATGTGAACCACGCATCGTTGATGATTCTGCCTGATTTTCTAATCCACCACGCTTTCTACATTTATCAGTTAGCATCTACTATGGGGAGGAACATGCCCTTCTCCCCTGTTGAGCTATCCATTTGTTCATTGATACCTGTGTAAAGTCACAGAACCTTAAACCCTATGTGACAATCTATGAGTATCACTATCAGTCTTCATGTTTAAATTGTGCCTGACTTGGCCTGTGGGTGCACCTTCAAGCTTCCTCTTGTGTCTTTTGGACACGCGCCATCATTCCTTGAATGTTTCCTTCCTTTCCGACCCAAAAAGATGTTCCAGGCTCATCTGGTCGTTTTCCTTCCCTTAGCCTAAGTATCAACTACTTTTCCAAGGATTCTGGTGCTATTTATTGGAGAATGGCATTTAGGAATGATTCTAGATGTATCATTGCTTTTAGACTCTCTAGATGACAGACCTCAGAAGGATAGGAGCAGAGTTATGAAACAGTCCATGGCAGGAGGACTAAGATCTCTTGCCAAAGCCACCAGAGTGAACGTGGATCCTGTCATCTGCAGAGATTGCAGCCTTGACTAATTGCTTCACTGCAACCACCCAATCATCTGCTCCTGAATTCCTCAGAACTGCAAGATAGTACAAGTTTTGCTATGTTCATTTTAGGGTTTGGGGTAACTTTTTATGGCAGCAATAGAAACCAATGCACCCAGCCTGCCTTTCTCCCCTTTACTAAATTCTTTAGGTCTCAGCTCAGACTCTTCTTCCTCCTGAGCCTCCCCCAGCTTCTTATAGCAGACACCTGATCATTTAGCCTCCCAGCATCCTCTGCATCACTGCAATGCTTATTACCCTGACTTTCCTTTAGGAAACCACCCTTCTCCCACCTGGGTCCATGTGTGTAGGATGGGGCTGATTCCATGCCAAGCACATAGGGGCTGCGATTTTGAGAGGTCTGACCAATTCACATCCTACAGTTTCCTGGAGCCTTGTTCAAGGCCCTTGAGCATGTCAACCTGGGAGCCTTTAGAGTGACGGGGAGCAGGTTATCCTTATCTACTGCAGTTGCTGAGTGAAAAATAACAGCCTGAGGCTATAGCCAGTATTTTGCCAGCACAGAGGGTAAGTTTACCTGGAGATGAAGCCAGGGCAAAAAAGATGCAAAGATTCCTGGTGCAATTGTGGGAGCATCTGGATTTAACTGTGCCTGAGACCCAAGCCTTTTCATTTCCCCTCTTGACAGCATGTACAGATTTGAGGTGATTTCTGTTAATTCACCTGAAAGACTTCACACCAGTTCATGCCCATGCATGGAATTTGAACCCCTTGCCATCCTTGCAGAACCTCTGGTACTGTCCTGATCACAGCAAATAACATATAAAACTATGCCAGTGCCTTGCTAATGGTTTTTTATCAAGATAATACATTTCTGCGTGTTGAAAATAGGGAGGTGTCACGTTCATTTCTACATCCATAGTACTTGTCATAAGGGTTGTTCAGTGAAAAACTATAGGATGGGTGGGTGGGTGGGTGGGAGGATGAATGAGCATCTTCTAGATGGTCAGGGGACTTTAATAGAGCAAGAAGAGAGTTGTTTGTTCAAAGGCCTACCTTGCTAAAAAGCCCATTACCCCCTAGACCTCTAGGAGCTGACAAAGGCTTATTAGTACTTAATCTTTCTTCATCCAAGCCACAACTCAGCCAGCCACACCCATGGAACACAAATCAGTCTCCCATTACAGAAAAACAAATCTGACCCTGCCATTCCCCTGCTTAAAAAAACTTTCAGTGACGTATTTGGCAGAAGGGAGTGGAGGCAAGTGAACTCCAGGATCCAAGGAACATTCTACATTATTGGCCATTCCTTTGTTTATTAATCAATTCATGCAGCCAGTTAATTAGCACCTATGATGTGCCAGGAACCACACATTACTTTTTATCTTCACAGCAAACTTTTAGAATGATATAGTTGTTGCCTGTTGCTGCATAACAGATCACCGCAAACTTAATGGCTTAAAACACAGGATCCAGATGCAGCTCAGCTGCATGTCTCTGGGTCAAGATCTCCCGAGTGGGGGTAGAGGGGAGAGTGGGGTGTATGTTTGTGTAGTCAAGCTGCCCACCAGGACTGCAATCATCCTGCCTCAAATGAGATGAAGTCTCCATTTCCAAGTTCATTGACATGGTTATGGCCAGGCCTTGGGAAATTTGCTTATAAACTCATTTACCCGGTCCACTCCATAGAGCTGTCTCAGCCCACAACAACAGCACAGCAGCTGACATGCCCAGGGTGGCCTATGAGGGGTGAGAGAGAAGGAGAGTGTGCAAAATGACAGAAGTCACTTGCCATCTTTTCATAAGTTAGTCCTAGGAGTGACATTCCCTCACTTCTGCTATATCCTATTCATTAGAAAAGAGTAAGTCCAGCCTACACTCTAAGGGAGGGGTTTGCATAAGGGTATGAGTAACAGGAGGTGGATTAGTTGAGGTGGCAATTTTAGAGATTACCTGCCACAGGTAACGTATTATTAGCCTTCATTTCATATTCAGGCACCCAGCTAGTTAAGCAATGCTTCCAGGTCACCCAGTTAGACTGTTGTTTGACTCTGAAGTGGATTTCTATTGCAGTAGGTCAGTTCAAGGTTAGGTGGGGAAAGGCAAGGAGAAGGTTCTGGTGGGGGGGGTGGAGGATGTAGACAGAATCTGTCTTAATTATCAATTGCTGTGTAACTGACTACCCACAATTGATGGGTTTCAAATAAACATTTGTTATCTCACATAGTTTCTGAGAGTTGGGAATTGAGGAGCTGCCTAGCTGGCTGTTCTTTCTCAGGCACTCACATGAGTCTGTAGTTAAACTGTGGAATGAGACTGCAGCTTGTACAACTGAGGAGCTTTGCTGAGGAATCACTTCCTGGATGGCTCAGGCCCTAGTTCCATATGGACCCCACTTCCTGGAGTTTGACTATCTTTACAAGGAAGCTGATTTCCTCCAGAACAGTGATTCAGGAGAGCTTAACCAACAGCCTCAATACTCATTACGACCTAACCAAGGGGTTATTTCTACCAACACCTGTCCTGAGTTAGCCCTATGCATTGTGGGAGGCCCTGATGCAGGGGCATGGGAATTTGGGGAGATAAGGATAAACCTGGGGTAGGTTTCACAAGATTAATAATGCTATACAAGATCTGCCCTTTTAGCTCCATCTCTTGTGTCTTCTGAATAGAGGTCTTCACTGGACTAGTTTGTCTATACATGCTTGTGGATGCCCCTGCCCATTCTTCTCTGTTCTGGGTGGGAGGGGAGCAGATTGCCAACTTGAGAAGCTTCTGCTCAACTTTCAACACAGTTATTGAAATTGTGTGTCCACTGTATTCTGAATGAACTCTACAGGCACAGGTTTTGTGGACTCCACCTCCACCCCAGATATTGAAACTACGAATCCCATTAATACCAAAGAGATGCACGCTGGGACCTGAGGGTGTAGCTAAGCAGCCAAGTTGAGATATAAAACTGGACATGTGGGCTTCAGGGGGCTCTTGGCCTCATGGCTGGCAGGTTGTCTCTTGGCTCTTCACCAGTTTTCAGCTGTTATTGGAGTTCCAGATCAGCAGAATTGGTAGGATGCATTAATTAACTTTTATATCTCTCTTTTCTTGAGTTATGCATTTCCCTCTTCCCTCCTAAATAAACCCTTTATTGACCTTTTTGTGTGTGTCTGCAGTTGAATCTTAAGCACACGGGTGAGGACCCACAGTCAGGCTACCAGTTGGGTTGCCCTGTAACACCTTCACTTACAGTGATTGCACTCCCTTTACATACAGGCTCTGGTTGCATGCTGGGACCTCTAACTAAGCAGTTATCGGTCCTTCTTTGAGAGTGCCTAGTCCAGATAGGGAGAGACATTAGCCAGTTAACAATAATCTAATCACAATTTGTGACAACTTTTCACAACAAAAACCGTGGGCGCTGTTAGAGCACCTAGTGGGGACTGCAATTTAGTCTACATGTGGTATTCAAGTCAACTCAAGCAATGAACTAGACTCGACAGATCTATGAGCATTAGGTTTGGGTGTGTCTGAGAATCCAAAGTAATGGATTCATTTCCCTCTAGCGCAGATGTCTCATTGACATTGAGGACAGGAACTTTGCCACTCAGCCATGGCACCTACACTCCCTTTACCTTGGTGCTGTGCTCCACATGACTTCCAACTCATGGTCCAGGATGGTGGCAACCACTTTCTGGGCAGTTAAATGGTGAAAGGGACACAAAGGGTGGTATACAATGCAATATTGAGATTTACATATATAATATATATATATGTATATATATATATAAAATCTACACTCACAGTTCCTGTTTCACAGCTCCCCCTAAAGTCTTGGAATTTCCTCAGTATTGAGTGTGGTCAAGGTAGCAGCTATTATGCTAATGAAGACAACTTTTGGCAAACACCCCTGGTTGGGCTGGTTGTCAGGGAAACAAATATTAATACTGGGTTGGAATTTCCAGTCCTACCCCCTTTGACCTCTACGGAAGGAACAGGGCCATTGGGTGAGCTCAATCACCAATGATCAGTGAGTTAATCAATCATATCTATGTAATAAAGCCCCCTGTAAAAACCCAAGAGGGGAGCTTCTGTGAGGAGATTTCAAGAGAATGGTATTTGGAGAGGGCATGAAAGCTCCATGCCCTTCCCTCATTCCTTGTGCTAGGTATCTCTTCCATTAGGCTGTTTTTGTGTTATAACCTTTGTAATTGTAAACATAATGTAAATATTCTGGGAAACCCTCTTCCTGAGCTAGCAGACAGGAGCGCAAAGTCATCTGGTTAGACTTTTCAGTGAGAACTGGCTTCCTTTTCCTGTTCTGCCATTCAGGAATCTGTTGCCTGAAGGGAAGCCAACCTTCAACCCTGACTAATGACCAAGGAGCCAGATAAAGCAGATTTAAACAATGGGTACCCATCTTTGCATCTCTACCTTGCATTCTTTAGAAATCTAGGAAGTGATTAAACTCTAGCACTTGCCATCCTCTGCACACAGATAACATTATTGTATCTTGAGGTCAAGATATTTAGGAAATCAAAAGATCTAGGTTAGTAGAAAACCAAAAGTGTTGCTCCCCTCCCCTCAAGAACTACCTTTTTGATGTCAGTAACTCACTGTTCCTACATATAAAGTGGCTTCTGGGGTTTGAATCTTCACTTCGACGATTTAATAAACTCTTTGACTATTACTATGACTTCTGTTTCAGTCAATGTAATACATTGGTCATCTATTGAGTTAGTGGGTTTCCTGAGTTCTGTGTGCTGTTCTCACAAATTAATGAAACCTGAGGAGGGTTCCTGGGAACCTCTGATTTATAATCAGCTGGTCAGAAGCACAAAAATATGGGTTTGTAATAGATACCTGAGGAATCTCTGGTCTGTATTCCTTTGGTCAAAGTGATTGAAATGAAAGTAGAAAAATTTGGGATGGAAGGTCTCACAAACACCAGAGGTGGGCGTAGGGGTGATTAATGAATGCTAAACTAAATAGCAGCCATGGAAGTTTCCAGAAATCTGAGGTGGGGGCAGAAAAGATTATCAACTAGAGGTGGGGGCAGAGAGGATTATTTATCATAGAAGACCAATCCAATCTGATCCTAATAATTTCCACAATAATTCCATTCAAGAACACTATAAAAGAATCCCCTTTGCTCTGGTAAAAGGCAACTCTACTGCCCACCTGTGTCTATGCAGGTTTCTTATTCCTTTTCCCTAATAAACTTGCACTAATGAGTGGGAATGCCTGCTGAATTCTTTCTCAGAGGTGCCCAAGAACCCTACACATCAAGCTTCATCATCAGAACCCCCACAAAAAGACCAGGGGGCTGCTTGTACTCGTAGCCAGTGTCTAGGGCAGGAAACTGAGTCCTTAACTGACATTAAGGGTCAGTGTAATCTCACACTATCTCTGGGCAGACAGTGTTGGAATTGAGTAGAATTCATAGACAACCTTCTGGTATTTGAAAATTGCTTGTTGATTTGGGGAGGTCTACCCTGTTGGAAACTGAATGCCAAAATATGTACTCCAACTATCCCAAGTTGACACACCCATATCCCAAGATATGTATATCTCTTAACATCTCAATGGCCAGAACTTAAGTCTCATGTCCACACCTGCTGCAAGGGAAGCCAGGAAATGCAACTTTCACTGAATCCAGACAAACATTTGGAGGTCCATCATCAGCATGATAATCAACCCTATCTTGCATTTACAGTATTCTCCCCTTATTCAGAGTTTTACTTGCCATGGTTTCAGTTTCCTGCTGTCAACTGTGGTCTGAAAATATTATGTAAAATAAGATATTTTAAGAGATGACCATTTGCATAACTTATTATCTGGACTGTTATAATTATTCTAATTTGTTATTAGTTATTGCTGCTATTCTTTTTTTTTTTTAAGATTTATTTATTTGTGCATACAGAACTGGGGTACAGGCCAGAGGTGCAAGGGTGGTGGGAGGTTTCACCAGAGACAGAATGGGGAGCAGAAGAGGCAGATCAACGAAGCACATTGCTGAGGGGAGCAGCGGGCGGGTCAGGAGAGGTCTGCCTCGCCATGTGTATCTCCTCCTCTGGGGCAGGCCGGGATCGAACTCATGCGGAAGTGGCCTTAAGCTTCTTAGTGCAGTGCTTTAACCCGCTGAGCCACCAGGGAGGGCTCCATTGCTGCTATTCTTACTGTGCCTAATTTATAAGTTAACGTTTGTCATAGGTTTGTATAGAAAAAGATATGGTATCTATAGCACTTGGTACTATCTGAGGTCTCAGCATCCAGTGGGGATCTTGGAACGTATCCCCCATGGATAAGGAGGGACTGCTGTAGTTTGTGCCTGGCACTGTCCTAATTCCTTGACATACATCAATATAATTCATATAACAGATCTATGAGGAGCCCTTCAGGCAAAAGGAATGGCAGATCCATAATTTGCCTGAATTTACTCCCAGAAGCAAGATCTTCCCTGTATCAGTGTCTGCTCAAACTGCTTAAATATGCCAATGACTTTCTTGGAGGTCATGTAAAATGCACCCTTGGACTCAACAGATGATTGGGTTGTGATAGAGAACATTCCCCATGATACCAAGCAGCTGTCCTGTAAACTACTAACATACTGCAAAACACTTCTTTTTAAATATTTATTTATTTATTTATGCAGATAAGATCTGTGGTGCACGCCAGAGGTACAAGGGTGTGAGAGGATTCACCAGAGACAGAGTGGAGAGCAGGACAGACTGATTTAATGAAATACATTGCTGGAGGGGAGTATCTAGTGAGAGGAGAGGTCTCCTGTGCCATGTGTGGGTCAGCTCCGTGGCTGGGGATCAAACTCAGGCCACAGCAGTGATGGTGTGATTACGCTGAGACTTAACCCCTAGGCCACAAAGGAGGTCCCTGTAGAACACTTCTTGAAGAGAGAGGACATGAGGTCAAATGCCCACCACAGCATGACTCATCATCTTCTGACCAAGTGGTTTGAGCCCAGGGGTTGACGACTAAAGGCCCTTCACTTTTGCAACTGTGCCCAGGCTTCCAATTCAGGCTGAAATTTCTCTCTCTTTTCTCAAAGTGCTAAGTCCCTTGGTGAATGACTGGATGGATGGATGGATAGATGGATGGATGGATGGATGGATGAAAAGGGAATGTTGGTGATCAGAAGTAGGGAGACAACTAACTGGTCAGGCCCATTCCACATCAGATCCTAACTGGCTGTATGCATTCGGAATCTTCCCAAGAGAACAGGTACCATTTCTGGCAATTTATAAATGAGAAAACTGCCCACTGGCCCTGATCTTTGAACCTGAGCCCCAGACTCATCACAAGATTGGAGATGGGGTGGATGACAACGTGGTTCGGAAACTCGTTCCCATACTTAACTCCCCTTTTCTCTAATCCTGTGATCTAGGAGAAGCACTGTGGATTCTACAGGAGGAAACTGAGACTCAGAGAAGCTCATCCTGGTTCAAGTAATAAAGCAGGTCTGTTTGCCTCTGAGACAATCCACATCCTGGGTGGACCTTGTTCTCAAACAATAGCAGTACTGTTGGAATGAACCGCAACAGTTTTGGGTGACTGAGGCCACTGCAGGTGCCACACACTGCACTGGGCCAGCATCTCAACTTTCTCATTTGCTCCCAGAAAAAGAGACCCCGAAAAGGGGTCATCGTCCTCTTGGTGCAGAGTAAAGTGGCAGGCGCTCAAAAAGTCAAGTCAAGAGGGAAGTAGGGGGTCTGCTTCGCAAATTTAGAATGGCCTGGCCTTTCTGGCCCATCAGGCCCTTTCTCAGGGCTGGATGGCTTGCATGGCCCAACATCTGGGTCACTCCATTTAATTATCACAACTCAAGGGAAACTGTCATAAATGCAAACACGGAGGACTTGCGTGCGTCCTGGAGAATAAGTAAGGGAAGGAAAACACCGTGGGGAGTCTGGCAGGAAAGAATTTAGAAACCTTTTTCTGGAGCCTTTTCCCCTCTCAGAGCCTTGACTCCCAGGGCGCACCCCCTCCCCCCAAACCCCGCCCCTTTGCCTCCCAGCCCTCAGGCCTCTTTAACCGGGCAGCGGAAGGGGCGGCCAGGGGCGGCGGACGGCGCCCAATGGGCTGCGCCAAGCGTCACTTCCCGGCGGCGGGCGGCTAGCGGCTGGCGGCGAGTGTCAGCGGCG
>NW_004567109.1:59276712-59287800 GCF_000260355.1 Condylura cristata
GCCCCGGGAACCCGGGACGGGCCCCCAGCAGCACACAAAGCTGGGCTGTGTCCTCTTTTGCTGGGAGAGGCCAAGCTATCCACTTCCCGGGGCCACCCCACCCCTACCCTCCCTGGAGCCTCTCCCCAGCCTGCGGCCCCCCTCTCCTCATTGCAGACCTGCACCCCTCCCCCAATACTGAGAAACAGATTGTCTCCCTCTTCCAGATGGGAGCAAACCAGCCGTACTCTTCATCATTTCTGCAAAGCCTCGTTTCTTGGACCCCACCCCCACTGACAGGTGTGCCTAGGGCACCTCCTGGGAGCCCCTGGAACCCTCGGAATCTGCACCCCAATCCCGCCTGGCAGCAGCTGGAGGGTTTTAGGTTTCCTTGTGCTGAGGCTCCCTCAGGCAAGGCAGAATAGGAGACCTGCCCATCCCCAGCCAGTCTGCTCCAGTGCCCTGGATAGGAGGGCTCATTGGGTGTGGGGCGGAGGGAGAGGGGGGAGGGGGACACCCATAAAGAAAGCCCTTGGCCAGGACTCTGCAGAGATCCAGTGGGTTTGGTCTTGACTTTCTGCGGTCACCACAGTGGGCCCTTTGTGGGGTCCAGCCATCTCACAGTTCACCTTGTTCTGAACTAGCCTTCTGGAAGCCTGTCTGGGAACGAGGGTCTCCAGCAGACTTTCCCTGAAGGTATGGAGCCCCAGTGGATGCTCTGACTGGAGGCAGCCACACTCTGTGTGTTGTGCAGGAGGAAAATAGCAGGGCTTTAGCCTGAGGTTAAGTGGGATATTCTGAGCTGCTTAGAATATTCTAGAAGTCAGGGATGAAGGCTCTGGGTTGAGACCTCCCCTAATTAAAGGACCTGTGCCCTAAGCCTTCTCCACATCTCCATTTCACTACCTGCATAGGGAGTTCCATTGGTGAGAACTGAGTGCTTGAGAAGGGCTTACCACAGCCAGGTAGGGTCTGGGGCTCTGAAGTGGGGCTTGAGTGGAAGAGGAGTGTCTCCATAAGGGCATTGTCCTTCTGTGCAAAATAGGGATGTGCTCTTTCCCTTTTTACAGGTGTGAATGAAGTCAGGGTAAAGGGACAGCCTTTCCAGGAAGAACGGTCCCTAGCCTGACAGTGACCACCATGGCCTGTAGAACATTGGGGTTCAGGCCTGGAGAGGACTTTGGCCTTGGACCTGTCAAACTGGCTGACATGGTTCTCCAGCTTGTCTTGGACACTGATGCCATCAAGAAAATCTGTTAGCTTCCTGAGCCTTCCATGTAGCCCGAAGGCAGGCACCGGTGTCTCAGACCAATCTTTACAGAAGCAAGGTTGTTGAAAACACGACACCCCGTACCCAGGCTGATAGGAAAGGTTCCTGACTCCCTTCTTCCCCATCCTCATGTGATTTGGGAGATTCTGTTGATTTTGACCTTGGGGTGAACATTTGCTTTTGGTCACTTAGTTCATTTCACCCTGTACCTGATCCCCCATCTTAGGAAGATGAACTTGAGGCAGGGCTAAGGGTCTTAATATAGCCCTATGGGAGCTGGGTCAAAGAGGGAGAGGGATGGTCAGAACTCCAGATCACCTGGTGCTTGAGTTGAGCTTTGCTGTGTCAAAGCAGTGGGAGCCTCAGCCTGAGGAGGTGAAAATAGATGGAAACCTTCACTTTTTATGTTCTCTCAACTCCAGGACACGGATTCTAAGGAAGGTTGACCATCCTATACATCTTCCTCCCTTGCAGGATTTATTCATCAGATGTTGCCTACATTTGCTCCATGTTCAGACCTCTGCCACATGCCCCTCAGTGCAGGGCTGGGTGGCACATGGCCCCACCATTCCAGTGCTCCGTCATTCCAGTGACGGGGACATCTTGTGGGGTCCCAGGAACAGGGGTACTTGTGGTACAGTTGCCTCTGATCAAGCATTTGGGGTGCAGACTTGACATTCCCTTGTCACCCTGCAAAGGAATTTTAATTTTCACTTAAATGAAGGTGAGGCAGCTCTTTGCTCAGGGCCCTTCGTTGGTGAACACGTATAGTCAGGATTTGAACTTGGGGCTGTTAGCTCCAAAGCCTTAGTTCTGGGTAGAGAAGGGATCACTGGGAGGGCCTCACGACCCAGTCGGGTCTCTGAAGAACTGACAACTGATGAGGGTGGGGAGGGAATGCACCTGTTATGGGCCCCTCCCCAGTTCAAGGCCAGGGCAAAAACCAGGCTTCCTGCTTGTTTTGCTCTCCTTCAGACAAACCAAAGGGGGGCTGGGGTGGGGGTGGGTAGCAACATCTTGCCCCTTACACTGCTTCTGGGGTCTTGTGGGTTTTCCAGTCTGTGAGTTGGGGATGCCATCAGTACCCATTGCTGAGAAGACTGGCGGGCCTGTGTAAAGCCTTTCAACTGAGAGTAAGCACCTGATACACTTTGGCCACTATTTTGTGATAAGTGTTCTTTCTCCAAGATGTTACAGAATAAACTTAATTACTATGCTTACTCTCCTTCTCTCTCCCATTAAAACACCCATTAAAGCACCCTAGGGCAAAAGATTTGTATCACCTGCCCAGAAGAGCGCCTGGGCCAAACTCGTGTCTCTCACACTGTCAGGGAAGTGAAAGGCATGGTACGATTTGATAGGCCAGCTCTTCCTTTTGGAGGGCAAATCTTCAGCCCCTGGAAGGGAATTGTCACCCTTCGTTTTTGAATTTGCTCTCATTTTTGAACTTGCTCTCTCTAAACTAGGGGTAGGGAAGGAGGCAGAGTGCAGAGGTACAGTCCTGGTTCTCACTGGTTACCTGTGTTTGCTTTGTGCCTGTTGAGTTGTTTCATTAGTAGCTAAACATGCCATTATGGCACTGGCCTTGTGACCCAGATCCGTGGGTGTTGGCCCTGCCCGGACCCAGTTCCGGCTTCCGGGGCCAGTAACACCTGCTGCCTCTCTCTCCATTGGAGGTGGGGCGTGGGACAGTTCCTGCAACCCAGCTCTGGGGAGCCTGAGCACTGGTTTCAGGGAGGCAGGAGGTTACTGCTTTCCCCATGTTGTCAGTACCCCCCAAGTTGAAAGCCCAAGGCCTGGGGTGTGCTCTGGCCTTGCCACTGACTAGTAGGACCGTCGGCACCTGCCCAGGGACAGCTGACTTAATCTCAGCCTTGCTTTCTTCATTTTAAAGGATTGGTGGCCCTCACTGTCTCATCTGCTAGGGAAGATGTGGTTGGTGCCTGGCAGGTGAAGTGTCCCTGCTTCATCATTTATGGGGCTCAGTACAAAATGAAGATGCACGACTGCTGGCTGGAAAAGCTTGAGGAATTTCAGAACAGTGGCAGCCAGATCCTTCTGCCGAGCACAGACCCTCGCAAGCCTGGGCCTACGTGACTGGCCGCACGGCTGGTCCACCTGTGCGTCAGCTGCACCACAGTGTGCAGACCCAGTACAGCCCTTTCTCACCTACCAGTGCTTCTCCTTCTGGGAGGCCCCAGACCTCCGTGAGGAACCTGAGCAAGCGCTCTAAAGTTGACCTGGTATTTTCATTTTCTAGTTTCAGCCTTCATAGGGGGCTGACACTGAGGATCCAGTCTGAATTCTCAGTAGCTTCCCATAGGGCCTCTTGCTCCTCCCACCCTCCCCCCCCACCCCCACTCAACTCCTTATACCAAGTGAAGCCCTACTCACCACCAGGACTGGGATGGACTCAGGCCAAAAGAGAAAAAAGGAAAGATTAAGCCAGAGGGAAAAATAATATGAGAAACTAGTATTTTGTGTTTATTGAGTACTTATTGGGACCTGACCCTGTTTTAAGGATCCACCATCTATCAGCTCATTTACTCCCCCCAGCCATCATATCTGCCTGGCACTATTGTCATCCCAGATACCAGATGAGCTGGTGGGTGTACAGCAGAGTGAGGAGACAGCAGGTCTGTGGCAAGTATGGGTTGGAAGGCTGCCTTATGGCTCCAGAGCCCCTGTGTCCTTAGGCTTGGCCCTAAAATAAAGCTTCCCCCTTCAGTCACTAGTTCAGAGATAAATGAGTTCTCTAATTGAATTCATTGTCTTGTTCATCCCTAATCCCATCAGCGGTCACTAAGAAGCTTAAAGCCATTAAAAGAAATCCTTATGTGGGATTGTCTTTAAAGACCCCTAACTGGCTCACCTAGGCTTAGGGACGAGGTTTCTTACTTTAGCCACTGGGACTTTTGAGCACAAAGCACATGTCCACCTACTTCCCCAGACATAGAAAGAGATGGAAAACCTCCCCTCCCAAGACAATTTGGGGTCTTAATTATAATGCCATGGTAGTTGGGGACAGGGCTTCTGCCAGCTGTGGCTTCTGTACTCTCTTGTCCCCATATGGTAACTGTTATATTCTGCTTCAGAATTGCTTTTATGTGATTTTCATCAGGCATTGGAGAAGCAGGCAGGGCATTTGGGGTGAGGCTTATCTCTGTAAATGAACTTCAACCCTGACTGTACATTAAGATCACTGGAGTTGCCTAACAAACTCCCAAACTCATTCCAACAATCAGAATCTAAGGGCGTAGCAACCAGGTAATCAGGATGTTTTAAAGACCTTCATGTGATTTCTGTGTACAACCGAGGCTGAGAAGCATTGCTCTCAACTTTTCGGAACAAATTTGATCCCATCTGTTATTCCTACATGACCTTTGAAAGACCCATTCTCTGCTCTGTGACTGTTCCTCATCAATGAAATAGTCTGGGGGAGCAGTGAGAGCTGGGGTGTCTTACCTTCCCAGTAGTGGCATTGCTTTTCAGTGTGTGAGCCCAAACCAGGGACCTGGGAGCCTACTGGAGATGCAGCATGACCGTGTTCCGATTCTAGTTTAGCACAGTCCTCAGGTAGTCTGGACACATGGTAAGGTCAGCAAAGCCCAATTCTGTGTACCCAAGTTGACCCAGCATTCCCCAGTCTGGACTCCTCTGTCCCTCGCTTGGAGGTTTGCTCACTCGCAGAAGGCTCTGAGGAGTCCTGCAAGCAAAGAACCTCTGTCACCTGGATCAGCTCCTCTTTACCAAATTTATTGTGTAAGCCACCCTGTTCATAGAGTACCATCTCTCAACATGTAGTTTGGGAAACTCGAGTCATCCTTAAAGGAAGTGATCATTTGCCTAATTGTCAATGTTTACGTCTTAATATGCATCTTAATTGCATTGGTTGCATGTACAGCAGAAGTATAGGACAGGAAGAAAACCCCAACACTTCTGTGTCCTGATTTTTTAAAAAGACTACGCTTGGGAACAGCAGGAGAAACTTGAGGTTCCTCATGCTGGCTAGAGCTAGTGGAGTTGCAGGGGTCTTTACAAGCTCTCTCATCCTCTGAGTGGGTTTTGTTCCTGTTATATCCAGGACAGTTAATCCTCAGAGATGCTAGGCCACATGGAAGTTTGTGGGGACTGCACACCTAGAACCTGCCTGGCAGCTTGGCGGGACAGGAAGCAAAATGTGTTGGAAATGGACTGAATGTTCTGTTTATCCCAGAAGTAGAAACTTCGTTCAAGATGAGAGGCCTGGCTTTTTTTATGGGGTGCTGGTGTCCAAGTGGCCTGTTCTGTCAAATTCCCATCTGGGTCTTACAGCTCTTTGGAAGGGGAAAGGAAGTCATGCTAATCTTTTTTGTCAGATTACCCTGCTTTGAACATTGTTGGACATGTCTTTGGACTTAGAAGTCAGAATCACTGGAGTTACGATCACTTAGAAGTTAGGATCACTGGAGTGATCTGACAAACTCCCAAACTCATTCCAACAATCAGGATATAAGGGCGCAGCAACCAGCAATCAGTATGTTTTAAAGACCTTCGTGTGATTTCTGTATACAACCAAAGCTAAGAAACATTGCTCTCAACTTGGGGAACAGATTTGATTCCATCTGTCATTCTTACATGACCTTTGACAAATCCATTCTCTGCTCTGTGACTGTTCCTCATCAATGAAATACCCAGGAGAGCAGTGAGAGCTCTACGAGATAGATAAGATTATTACTAATTAATTTTCTTTATTTTTTAAAATAACACAGTAAAATTGATTTTGGGGGGGAAGATGAATTCATCAATGAAAATTAAGATAAAACATGATCCCACAATAATGATGCAGAACAACCCCACTACCCCAAGAAACTCATATTATTTATAATCACACTTCAATTTTTTAATTGTAGTAACACTTAAGATGAGCTCTATCCTTTTAACAAATTTTAAAAGTGTTGATAACTATGACTTGGTGCTGTGCAGCAGTTTTTTACAGCTTATTCTTCTGCATAACTGAAACTTTACACCTGTGCATAACAATTCCCCATTTTCCCCTCCTCCAACACTGCCCCCTACACTGTAGATGTTACCTTTAAGTGAATCAAGCAGTATTTCATTTGTCCCTCTAACATTGTCTGATTTCATTTAGTTTTGTATTCTCCAGGTTCATCGGTGATATCACATCTGGCAGGATTGTCCTCCCCCCTTTTTAATGTCCCATTGTGTGTCTATGCCACACTTTTTCTCTATCCGGTCATCCATCCACAGGCATCGAGATTGTTTCCACATCTTAGCTATTATAAATAATGCTGCAGTGACCCCGGGGGGGGGGGGGCAAATATCTCTTCAAGATCTTAATTTTAACTGTTTTAACAAATAACCTGTAATGGAATTCCTGCACGTAGTCTATTTTAAATTGTCTGTTGTTTATTCTAGAAGCATAACCTTAACTTTGCAGTCCAGCTAGACTTGGAAGGGGGTAGGGAAAATATGGAGCCCAAAGAACTGTAGGGAGACATGAAGATTTTTGGATATTTCAAGCAGATTAGGGTGACAGGGTACTCTGGAGCTGCAGAAGAAATGGTCTTGTGGCTAAGATAAAACACAAGTTGGGGGACTTACCTGGTGGCACAAAAGGTGAAGTCTCAGCATTATGAAGTGATCAGCTGCTACTGCAGCATGGCTTGATCCCCGCCAAAGGAGCTGATTCACATGGCACAGCAGACCTCTCCTGTCTCCCCACTGTTCCCCTCAGCAGTGTATTTCAGTAGATTTGCCATTCTGCTCCCCACTCTGTCTCTGGTGAATCCTCTCACCCCTCCGCACCTCTGGCCTAAATCCCAGCTCTTGTATGCATAAATAAATAAAATAAATCTTTTTTTAAAAGATAAACACAAGTCAAATTAGGTTTGTCTATTGTCAGCAATGTTGATCTTCTGGTCTTGCCATTCCTGGATCCAAAGCTCAGTGGCTTCCACAATATCCATGCCCTCCTTCACCTTGCCAACGACCACATGCTTTCTGTCTAACCACTCTGTCTTGGCAGCGCAGTGAAAACCTGGGAACAATTTGTGTTGGGTCCAGCCTTTGCCATAGATGAGATTCCAGGACTTGCATGCTCCAGAGTGAAATTCTTATCATGAAACTTCTTCCCACAGACAAATTTGCTGCCAGTGCCATGTGGCCGGTGGAGTCACCACCTTGGCACGTAAATCCTGGAATAATTCTGTGAAAGCAGGAATCCTTATTACCAGCTCCCTTCTCCCCAGTGCTCAGAGCGCAGAAATCTTCTGCTGTCTTTGGAATGTTGTCCACAAACAGCTGGAAGGAGACGTGGTCCAAGGGCTCACTGTTGTTGAGCGTGATGTCAAACAAGGTGGGGCCCCCCATGGCTGTGCGATGCAGATGTGGAGGGGACAGTGTCTGCAGGACTTATTTGAAATTTTCTGAGGAACCTCTGTACTGTTTTTGGTTAGCTGTTGCATTGTCTCCATTCTCACCAGGGGTTTATTCTGCCACACTAGTTATCTCTTGTCTTTTTAGTAATGGCCATAGTAACAGGTGGGGGGTGATAATCTCATTGTGGTTTTGATTTGCACTTCAGTGATGGTTAGTGATTTTGATTTTTCTCTTCAGAAATGTGGCTTACAGATACTTTCCGCTTGTCAGTAGGTTGCCTTTTGACTATTTATTCCCTTTATTAATTGAAGAAAACAAGAAGCCAAGGCTCGGGGTTGGGAGGTGCAGGAATGGGGCTTAAACTCGGGTTTGTGATTCCAGAGCTTCACCAGACTTTGTCATTACCAATTTGGGTGATTCCCCACATTGTCTTCTCACCCCTCCAGGAAACACTGACATACAGAATTTAGCCAAGAAAGCCCTTAGGAACTTGGGGGACCCTGGCGGTACCAGGCCTCTTTTGATGTCTAAGACTAAGAGTATGTTCGTGGTATACCCAGATATGTTCATGGTATTGTCTCCAAATCTTCAGGGGAAACTCTGGTGGGCCATGTTGTAGGATGTTTTTTTCCATCTTGAAACCTACCCCAACCCCAACCCTCACCCCCCATCCTGGAACCAGAGGCAGTGTGCTCCCCTGAAGCAGACAGACAGGCCACTCTTGGGGGGACCCTCAACATTGTCATTCAGCAGCCCATCTGGACTTGAACCCTTTACCTCTGCTAGCATGGAACTCTGGACAAGAAGCTGTACCTCTGTGAACCCAGCTTTCTTCATCTGAAAATTGGGGTGCTATTCCTTGTGGGGTCTCTGAGGGTGAGATGAGTTTATTAGACTGTGAAACTAGTGTCCTTAGTTAGAGAAGGTCATTTCCTTCCTCATGGCCTTTCCTACAATGCCCCATTCTCCTCCTGGAGTCTTGATAACCCCAGCAGAGTGTCCTAGGACCCTCAGGTTCACGGGTTAGTGATGTGCTCACCTGAGAACAGCTGTCAGGTAGAGATGGACCCCCTCTCTGAGCAGTGTCCACACAGAGACAGCCTGGTCCCAAGGTCAGGCTTCTGAATGCCTCCAGGGCCCAGGCCAGCCTGGGAGTCTGGGTGGGTGGGAGCTAGGCCCTGCCAAGAAGGGGCAGTCCCAGTGCAGGCCTGCCTCTGGTTGCCAGACTGATTCTCCAAGCCTGTAGGAGATGAAAGTCTCATAAATTGCGTGAAAATGGCTTCTAACTGCTTTCAGTTATTATTTGTGTCGAGCATCATGCTGAGCCAAATCCAAGCCTTCTGAGGGCTGATGATGGCCGGTATGATGCAGCCTTTGTCCCACTTCCCAGTGTGACCCATACATGCTGGCCGGGTGGCCAGGACTTAGGGCAGTGTCCCTAGACTCGGGTAGTGACCTGGTGGGTCAGACTTGGCACGGGAGGCAGATGAGGGACCCCCAGTTCAGCGGGTATGGGAGGATAAAGACTTGAGGCCTGATTTCTCCTGGCAGTCCGGGCTCCTGTCCAAGGACCTCGTGACCAAATCCTGTCCCCTCCTCTGAATGGCACTGCCAGACCTGCTGCTGGGCTCAGCTTTCCTCTTCAGCTGATCTGGGATGGCCAACGTCCAGTTTGGGTGACAAATTGGACTTTTCTGTAAATCTAAATTATTCCAAAATAAATATATTTGAGAGAGAGGGACAGAAACAAAATGTCAGAACTAACACATGTGTCATAAGGTACGGTGGGGTGGGGTGGGGAGGGCAGGAGTTTTCTGTTAGACTTGTAGCAATACCCCCACCACGTCTAGACCAGCACCTAGCATACAGTAGGCCCTGCGCACTGAGAAGTGGGACAGACACTGCATGCTACTGGCCATCTTCAGCCCTCAGAAGGCTTTGATTTGACCCAGCATGATGTTCGACAAAGGTTGAACCTTCTCCCTCCTGCTCCTTTAATGCTGGTGGCCTCTGAGGTGTCTCTTTGATGTGACTAGGGCTGTGCTAAGGGTGCATTTGCCAGCACCAGGCCAGAGGCCTTTCTTGGATCTCTCAGTTCATCTACACATCAGCCAGGACTGGTTGTTAGAGGAGACACAGGGAGGGGGCAGGATTGGCCAAGGGCACAGACCATAGGTGACCCAGATGGCAGTTGAGCATTTGTCTGTATTACCACAGCCAGCTTTCCCTTTTTAAAAAAAGGCTTCTTTCTTTTATTTATTTTTAAAGATTTATTTATTTATGCATACAGAACTGGGGTGCAGGCCAGAGGTGCAGGGGTGGTGAGAAGATTCACCAGAGACAGAGTGGGGAACAGAAAAGGCAGATCGACGAAGTACACTGCTGAGGGGAGCAGTGGGCGAGACAGGAGAGACCTGCCACGCCATGTGGGTCACCTCCGGGGCCAGGGGTCGAACTCGCACTGAAGCAGTTGCAGCTCACATGCAGGGCTGAGTGAGTCCTAACCCTCTGCGCCATCAGGGAGGGCCCACAGCCAGTTTTCCTAACCCCACTTTCTGCCTGGAAGGCAGCTTTTGCCTTGATTCTCTTGGAGCTGCTGCATGGATGTCCCTGAGATCAGCTGTTTAGTCGAGTTTACAGATTGTTGCTATGGAAGCTTTTGGGGAGTCTTTGGGTCGCTGGAGAGGAGCCTGGCCTGGGTGACCATTTCTTGTCACTGTACACTTTGGGCAGATTACTCACAAGTCCCTGCTGAGGGGCATGGTACAGTCTTCCTGTGGAGGCTGCATCTTGCTCTATTGCTGGTCTCTGGGAGCTCCTGTCAGCAGTCTAGAAGTGGGCTGTCCAGTGGAATCCTTGTTCACTGAAGCAACTTATTAACGGCCTACTGTATGCTAGGTGCTGATCTAGACGCTGTGGGGGGTATTGCTACAAGTCTAACAAAACTCCAGCTCCACCCCACCTTACCTTATGACACTTATGTGTGTGTGTGTTCTGACATTTTGCTTCTGTCCATCTCATATACACTTATTTCAGAATAATTTAGATTTGCAGAAAAGTTGAAAAGAGACTACAGATACCCCATCTAGTTTTCACCATGGTTCACATCATACATTACTGTGGATGTCACAACTAAGAAACTGACATTGGTGCATTGTCACTAACCTTCAGACTCTATTTGGATTTCACCTGTTTGCTCCAATGTACTTTTACTGCTGCAGGATTCAATCCACGGCCCCATATTGCATTCAGCATGCCTGTCTCCCCATTCTCCTCTGGTTGGGGCTCCTTCCTCAGCCTTCCCTTGTTCCTCATGGCCTTGGCAGCCTCAAGAGGCACAGTTCATGCCCCATAGAAGTTCCCCCTGTCTGGGTTTGTCTATCTTTTCTGATGATTGGGCCACATGTTGGGCAGAGTGCCCATCTCAGTGCACCCTGTCAGGGCTACCTGATGTCCAC
>NW_004567109.1:59288190-59302407 GCF_000260355.1 Condylura cristata
TCTTGCTAAAGTGGCTTTAGCTTCTCAGTGCTGTGCTTTAACCCGCTGCGCCACCAGGGAGGGCCACCTTCTTTTTCTTTTTAAAGACTTTGTTTATTTTTGCATAGAAGAGCTGGGGTATAGGCCAGAGGTGTGGGTGGTGAAGATTCATCCGAGACAGAGTAGGGAGCAGAACAGGCATATCCATTGACATACACTGCTGAGGGGAGCAGTGGGACAGACAGATGAGGTGTGCTGCACCATATGTGGGTCCTGGCCAGGGATCAAACTCAGGCTTCAGTGATGATAACACTGAGACTTAACCCCTAGGCAATAAGAGAGGCCCTGTTTATAGGGTTTCATGGGACTTAATGGTGCCCATTCTGTGCCCTTCGACCTAAAAATCAATAGCTCACTCCAAGGAACCAGCATGAAGAATAATTGAACTTGTGTCTGTAAAGCCCTTAGTAGTGTGCTGGAGTGTGTAATAAAACATTGTGACAGAACTTAAGCACCAGGATTTCCAAGCTGATAGATTTCTGGTTGGCAGGAAATTGGACTAGAGAGGTCACCTTTATATTAGCCAAAGTCAGCTATTTCTTTAAAGTCCCAGTGATTTAACATCACAGAAGTTCATTTCTTGTTCATGTGAATTCCCAAGGAAGGAGAAAGAAATTCTGTCCCTCTAGGACTTCCAGAGTCCTCGGTTCTTCATATCTCTGCCCCTAACCCCCATCCAGATATGTTGAATTCTCCCTGAGTCCTGGCCGTGGCGGGGAAGACAAAGAAGGGTGTGGAGGGTTGGGGAGAGGTCTGGATGTGGGGGTCATCACTTCTGCGCTCATGTTCTCATGCTGAATGTGGGAGTCAGCTTCACTGAACTCCAGGAGCGGTCTAGAGGTCTGGTCTACCCGTGTGCCTGGAAAGAAGAGACAAGATGAGCTCAGACACATGTGTCACCCTCTCTGCCCTGGTAGCTCCTCTTGCTGTTTTCAACCTTTCACCCTTCTGGTACTGTCTTCCTAATTCCACTGACACAGCGTGTGTTTTTACCCAGGCATTTGTCTTTAATTTGCTCAGGGTTTTTGAATTGAACATTTGTATTTCTACAGGGTAACTTTATGACAACTCTGAAAATGGAAAAGCAGTATCACCTGCCATGAATAGATACAGATAATTACAGGTTGTTCAATTCTAGCTAGTTGGTGCCTGCTGATGTTGCTGGGCTTGTTTAAAAAGGGAGTGTTTGTCAGCTCCTTAGCATGTGTTAGAGAGATGAGGCTGAGGACTTAATAGCAAAAGCCTTCAATCTCTCTCTTGGGTATTCTAGAAATACTCAAATGAAATAGGAACAGGGATTAATTTACTCACTGGTCTTAATGTCATGTAGGCACTCAGGGACATGGGTGCCATATTTTGGGGAATGCTGCTTACGAGGCCACCAGCACCCAGTTTGCGCACGGACAGCCCTCCGTTGGAACAGGGAGGTGTGGATAAAGATCCCCTTTTCACCTTAGAGCAGCCATCAGTTTACATTTGCACCTTGAGCTATGAGGAAGGAATTAATGGTATCACTTTACCAATGGGGAAACTGAGGCCCAGAATAGGCTAGGATGTCCCCTTTCCGCCCAGGGCCACAGAGCGGACTTGAGCGCCCCTTCCAGTCCCTGGCTATTGTCTGGTCTGGAATGGCTTCCAGCCACAGTCATAACCAGCTTGGGGTGGCGGGGTGGGGCCTTTGTTCCCATTCTTCTGTCTCTCTGCCCATCACCTGATTGGTGCATGTGGCTGTGTTTGCACAGGAATGCCAGCCTCCCAGGCCTGCCGCAAAGAGCCAGGAAATCAGAAGGCAATCCTCGGTATGCTTGGGAACTCGTCACCCACGTGCTGGCCCAGTGGGTGTCACAAGATTTGTGGCATCAGTGGGTGGTGTTGGGGGTCTCCTGGGGGACTATGTGGCTGGGTGCTATTGAAGGGAGGGCTCTCCTGCCTGCTGGCTACCTTCTTGTCATTGTATTGTGCTTTTGCCTGAGGTGGAATTTGCTAGTCATTTTTTCACAGGGCAGAGGGCTCCTGCTCCTATGTTCCCTTCCTTGGTGTCTTAGCCTCCCAGATTATCATAAAACCAAGTCCTACCCACTACAAATTAGAACAGGTGCCTGGATGTCTCGGCAAGGTAGCTGAAGGGTACTCTTCATTGTGGGGGTGAGGCAGTTGAGGCTCAGGGAAGCAGGATTTGATCTTTCATTCACCCATTCACTCATTCAAGGATTTATTGGAGAGTTTTTTGGGGGAAATGAGGCTGACATGGTCTTTACCTTCATGGCATTTTGAAGTGTTAGGGAAGATGGAAAAGACGGTGTTTACCACATAATTGCACAAATGTTTAGTTTCCATTGCAGTGAGGACTGAGAAGACAGGAACAGTAGATGGGGTGATACAGAGTTTATAGGGGTAGGGGGGGTAAATGGATTAATTCAGCTAACTAGTACTCTGTATTCAAAAAATCTCCTCAGACTGAGTCTTCAGTCTAATTTAGTGCCACCCCCACCCCTTTCCCTGGCTGTGACTGCACTAGACCTGATCTGCACTAGACCAGATCTCTTAGCTGGGAGAACAAAGATGAGTGCAGGCTGTCATTGCCTGGCTGGCTGGCTGTCTTGATGGCTTCTAGGCTCTGGAGGAGGGCATTGCTCATTACTGGGTCTGGTGCCCAGTGCAGTCTGCACACTGCAAGTCAGAAAAAGTTTACTTAATGAAAGGAGAGAGGAAGGGACGGTGCTACCAGGAGAGCTACCGTCAAAACCCAGCCCATGTCCCCCTCAACTCATGCCTCCCATGAAACAGCTTGAAAAGAGTCCCTGTTGCAGTCTGGCAAACGGGCCTAACATTGCCAGGGTTGGGTGCTTTGTGACCGCTATGTATTTGGAAAACATTTCTAGTTTTCTCCTAAGTTTGTAAAGGGCTTATTTCTCTAGTAATGGGATTGGGAAGTGCCCCCCAATTGACTGTGCCCCAATCACATGGCTCAGACCCTGTGCATAAGAATCAGCAGTGCTAATGGGAGGCTACCAGATATCCCCCATCATGCTAGCTCCAGTTGCTTGAAATGGCACATGAGCCCCGAGGATCTGAGGAGGGAACATGAGTGTCACCCTCAACCCAGTCTGGGGGTTAGGCTTGATTGTTCCCATTTTGAGGAAATGGGCTCAAAAGTGGTTGAGAACCTAGCCTAGATTCACACAGCTGGCCAAGTAGCAGCTAACCCCTAAATACAGTAGTTTTTGACGCGCCCCCCCCCCATGCTTTCTGTGAGATCACCTGACCCCAGAGCTCTAGATTAACAGTTTTTCAGTTCAGTTGAGCAACCCTCCTCTCTAGAAAACTCAGTTTTCCCTAGTCCCCTGGACACTGGGACGCCCCTGTTCCCGCAGCCTAGTTTCAGTGACTTGAGATGGAAACCTGATTTTTCCATAGCAATTCATAGGATCAGACAGTCTGGGGGAACCCTGAGGAATCACTGCCCATTATGCTGTTAGTGTAATTTTGGAACTGAGGCCCCAGATCTTAGTTAACTTCATAATGATTATCATGGAACTGCCTAAGGAGAGTTTAGAAAGCCCTTAGAAAATGAGGGTGGTCTGGGGTGATTTTCTCTATAGATGAGGAATCTGAAGTACCCTGTAGTGGCCTTCACTTTACATTTCACCTTGAGCTACGAGGAAGGAATTAATGGTATCATGGGGTTGATGGAAAGGTGGGAGAATGCAGCTGAAGAGGAGATACAGGAAACTGGCTTTTGTGCACTTGAACCCCAGATTTTCCTAAATTACTGTAGGAGCCCTTTGCCTAGTAGTGACACAAGTGTGGGTTTTGACTCCTATTTGGTCTTGACCTGTATTTCACACTCTGATATTTCTGAAAGGTAGGAAGTAAGAAGTTGTAGGTAGAAGAAGTTAGGGGTGGTGTTGATAGCAGAAGTAGTGAAAGTCAACATTTATGGGGTATGATATACCCCCAGATATGCTGTTAGGAATGATCTGTGAACTCTTACTTCTCGCCATATACCCCAAAATAAGAGCTGCTACTTCCCCTATTTTACAGGTAAGAAGTCTCAGGTGGAGTGATTTGTTTTCCAGTGTTGGCTTTGGGGCTGGTTAGTATTGGTAAATTCAAGAACTGGAGGGCCTTGGGATAACTGAAGCCAGCCCTTTACTTTTAGAGTGGGGGCACCTAGCCCTGAGCCTAGGCATCCTGCCCGGGTTGCCCCAGCTAGCCAGGCAGCAGGGGTGGCTTCCGCTCTAGGACATGCCTGGCTTGCTTTCTCCAACTTGGCTTCGCGGCTGAGATGTGAAACTGGGTCATGCTTAGTGCCAGGCAATTTGTCAGAACTGAGTTAACCCTGAGTCAAAAGAGGGTGTGAAAATGTTCACGCACCTACCTCCTCCCCACCCCACCACACCCTGGCCAATCTCCTCACAGTGGGCACAGCAGCATGTCACCCCACTTGGACTGCCGCCTGCCCCACATTCACTGGAGCACGGCAAGTCAGCCACCCTGGACTCAAGCTTGTTCTGGCACTGTCATTGTGTGCTGTTAGGCCAATCCAGACAGGCTGGGTGGGAGGTGAGACTCCATCGAGTAAGACGAGAATACAGGGTTTTGGTTCTTGGGGCTTCCATTTACTTGCTGTGTGTCCTTAGGCAGCTCACTTAACCTCTCTGAGCTTGCTTTCTGGTTTACAAATAGAGATGTACCCCCTGATCCACTGAGTACCTTTGTGAAGTTCAGAAAAGAGCCTCCCACAACTCCTGGCTCATAACAGCTCTACCTCAGTGTCAGGCCTGTTCCTCTTCTACTTTTTAAAGATTTATTTATTTATGCATGCAGAAGCTGGGGTGTAGGTCAGAGGTATGGGGGGTGAGGGGATTCACCAGAGACAGACTGGAAAGCAGAACAGTAAGATTGACTGAAGTACACTGCTGAGGAGAGCAGCGGGTGAAACAGCAGAGGTCTGCTGGTTCATGAGGATCACCTCCAGGGGATCGAACTTGGCTGCAGTGGCTACAGACAGCTCCATAGTGCTGAGACTTAACCCCTTGTACCACTAAGGAGACCTTCTCTTCTTTCCCTATTTGTGAAATTTTCTGTTTGACTTGATCTTTTTAGACACAGGTGGTGAACTGGTGAACTGAGGGCTAAACTAGCCAAATCAGATATAATTATTTGGCTCTCACACTAAAAAAAAAAAAAAATTGAATCGAATGCAGCATTTTCAAATTAGTTTTAACATAAAAAATCTCAGTATGTTTTTAGCACATCTAGAAAAGTGGAATATCCTGGCTCTGTGGCCTCGGGCAAATGACTAAACCTCTCTGTGTATTTCTTTCTTTGCAAAATGAAAGTAAAAGGTTGGTCATATGTGTATCCCAGTATAGATTAGCACTCCATAAATGCCAGTGGTTGATATGACCCCATCCCCCAGTAGGAGATTTGCTTGAGATCTTTTAAGAGGTGACCTGGAAAGATTCCTGGAGAGCAATCTGTGTCTCCTTGACAGAGATACTAGTGTATTTCAATGTACTGACCCCCCCACCCCCCAAAATTGCCAAGGAACCAGCTGTATTGTCATCATGTGGGGTTGGTGTGGGGTTGCTGGGAACATTGCCGCCACTTTGAGCTCAGTGTGCAAGATTGTATTATTCTGCTTCGGCTGCTCTGTGGGGAAGGAATGGACTTGAGAGAGAAAGCCTTGTCCTGTTCCAAACACTGGTGTGGCCCACTCTGTGTCCATGGCTTAGCCCAAAGGGCCTGGTTTCTGCTGGCTAACGTCATCTAGCCTAGACTGCCTCCTCACGGGGTCCTTGGGCCTCGTGCCAGCAGAGGACACCAGAGGCCTAGCCAGGGAGGTGACCCTTTGGAAGGAGCCAGTGGCCTTTGGGAAGTCTTAGCTACCGGGGGCTAAGCACTTGCTCTGAGTTCCTACTCGCTGTCGGTGCTGGACTCTGCCTTGGTCGCTCTTGGGTCCCCTGGGCCTAATACACACTACAGGCTCTTAGAAAATGCACTGAATAGCAAACAGGCAGTCTCCCTAGCTATGAATTCCAGCTCTGTACCACATAGTGCCCTCCAATTTGCTTGTATTTCCTCCATATGATCAGTGGGGACCATGCTGGGCAATCCCTTTTGCAAAGCTCAGGGGGGCGCCCCACCGTGCTTATGGTCCCAGAATGTAGGGCTGTCTTTACGACCTAGTTTGCCCCAGTATTTCATACAGGGCCCCACATGGGACAGTGACACTGTGGGTGACCGTGATAGAACCGTCTCTTTGGGGTCTTTACCGGAACATGCTGGAAGTAACATCCCAGAGGAGGAAGGGCCTCTGGGACAGCTACCCTGAGTGTCGGAGATGCGTGTAGGTGTGCGTCAGTGTGAGTGTGGATGGGAGTGAAACTGTGTGTGTGTGTATTTGCCAAGGACCCATGTGGTGGCTGCCAGTGCCTGGCTGTGTCACACTGTGGGGCTTCCTAGTGGTGACAGGCATGTGGACTGGACAACCACCCTCTCCCCACGTGTAACTGCCCTACTGTGTGCTGCTGTTGCTGGAAAGATGCGGCACTGAAGACAGGACATGCTGGGAGCCTGCCCGGGCCCACTGACCTGTGATTGGCTCCTGGCTCTGCTACTGTCTCAACTGGAAGCAGCCAGGAGGGCCACGGCAGCAGCCCCCTTGATCACGTGTGCCCACCTTCAGAGGTCCGTTTAAGCCCCCAGGGTCCCCAGGTAGAAGTGGAGGGGCTGGTTGGGTAGACCCTCCTTGGCAGCCACCTCTAAGCTTTATTTTTTGTTGTTGTTGTTGTTAGAGATTTATTTATTTATGCATACAGAATTGGGTTACAGGGCAGAGGTGCAGGGGGTGAGAGGATTCACCAGAGACAGAGTGGGGAGCAGAACAGGCAGATCTCTGAAATATACTGCCGAGGGGAAAAGCCAGCTGCGGGTCAGGAGAGGTCTGCTGTGCCAGGTGGGTCACCTCCAGGCCAGGATCCAACCTGTGCTGAAGTGGCTGCGGCTGGCTTGCAGTGCTGTGCTTTAACCCGCTGTGCCACCGGGGAGGGCCTAGACTTTATTTTTTTTTTTCTTGCTTTTTAGGCTGATTTGAGGACCCATACCCAGCATTTCCCACACTTGACCCCTCAGGCACACCCCTGACTGTGAGGAAGGAGTCACCCATTTTACAGATGGGAAAATTGACACCCAAGACGCAGTCTCCTCTTCCTAACTGAGGGTAATTTGCTGGTTCAAATACAGAATCCTATAGCCCCAGCCAGCGCGTGAGTGATGTGGGAACCAGGCTGTCACAATGGGGCACAGGAAGTCCTAGCAGGAACTCTGGGTTTGTGCTGTAGCCCTGCTCTTTGCTCAAGCCACCAAATAGTGCATTTCTCCAGGATTCCTCAGTTTCCTCAGCTGTGAGTTGGGGGCGGGGGAGAGTAGTGGCACCCCACCCTCTCACAGGGTGGCTGTGAGCAATCAGGCAACCCTCTTAGGGCTCAGGGAATGTTGATCTGTTGCTGTCATTCCGTATGGGATTTGTTAAAAAAAAAAAAAGCAGTAGAAGAAACAAACAAAAAAAAGCTGTGTGAGATTTAATTGACGTTGTGGCTTTCCTCTCCTTTGAAGTGGAGTCTCGTGGGATGCTGGGAGCAAGGGTGCTCTGTCGGCATTTCAGAATGGAAACTATTGAGAATTCTGGTTGGACTGTGGCACTCCCACAGGGCAAGTGTGGGGTGCACCCGTGTGGGGCAGTAGTGGGTCGTGTGTCCCAGTCCCTGAGGGCCCTCCACCTCCCCCGAGTGGCCTTTCTCAGAACTCCAGAAAACACTGCTGGGCTGGCCTGTGATGCTGGCGTCCAAGAAGGCAGCAGGGGTGGGAGCGAAAGCATGTCCCCCTTATCTGGTCTGGATCTGGGGACCCCAGCCCCCACAGTTCTCCACTGACAGGTTGGCTGAGCCAGAAGCGCCAGTCCTCAATCCCAGCCACACCTCGTTTGCTCCTCCACTCCCTCATTCAGGCGACAGTTACCTGTTGAGCGCCTGTGGTGTGTGCAGCTCCATGGACATGGTCCCCACTCTCTCGGAGCTTCCGTTCCAACAGGCGCGATGCATGATGAGATCGTCTGGGGGCCCCAGGAGGTGCGGATGGGACTCTGTGAGATGGGAGGGAGGAGGCCACTCTCTGCCACACGAGAACTTCTTGATGTGTGGGGCTGGGCAGATGCCAAGTCAGGGGGCCCAGGCCTATCCAGAGGCAGGGATGAACTCTGAGCACACTACCACTGACTGGAGAAAGAAGCTCGGGCTTGATGAGGAGGAGCGTCCCCTCTTCCCTCAGCACAGTGAGGACGGGTTTGAGCAGGGGAGCTGAGTTGGATTTGTGGTGTGCAGACAAGTCCTGGGGCGCCCCAGGAGCCAGGGGCCAGCCAGCAGCTGCTGGCTCTTGTGGTGTCTAGTTTTTCTGCCAAAAGACCTCTTTGATTCACATTTTCCACATGGACTTGATGTTTTGAAAATGCTGACCTTCAACTAATCACATGTCTCTTATTAAATTGTAAGTCACATCCTACTCAATTAAAAAGGACAATGAACTGGTGGCTTAGTCCGTGGCCTGTTGGCTGAAGAGAACTTGATAGCAGTTGAGGTCAAAGAAAAGACAGGTGTCTTGTCAGTGACCCACCATTGCCTCCTTGTCCCCAGCGGGCAGGCAGCGTGTCATGTCTTCCTTAGTCTGAGAGTGAGGCTGGGTGAGCAGCCATATCAGAGAGACTGACAGGCTAGTGTACCAAGCCCAGGCGGGTAGAGTTGAACCTCACTTGTGTGAAGCAGAAGCCTGTTGGGAAACTGAGTCTGTTTACCCAGGCCAGAGAGGAGTCAGGCTGTGTAAGCAATAGCTCTTGACTGGAAAAGCAAATGCAGAAGTTGTACACACAGGGAATGAATTGAGGGGCTTCTTAATGGACAGTCACTTCAGAGGTGAGTGGAAATGGGATCAGTGGAGGGGCGAGAGTGGTATCCCGCAGCCTAATGAGAGATGGGGAGCCATCAGCAATGTGGGAAAGAGTGGGGATGACAAGGGGAAGGTGAGGTGGGCCTAATTTGTGAGATTTGGCCCAGGGTATGCTTGTTATTTGTGAGGCAATAGGGAGCCATAGATGGTTCCTGAGCAGGGCTGGTACTTAGGAAGAAGAAAGTAAATGTAATACCCTCCTCTCGCCCCAGAGCATGAAGGAAGGGGAACTACACCCATTGGCAGGGATTACTATGTTCCCCAACGAGTGGAAAGTGTTCTCCCTGACGGGATTTAGACCCCGGTAGAGTTGGAGGACAAGCTGTGGAGGCCAACCTGAGGCTGAAGTCTAGCTTCATCTCCCTAGCCCTGCACCTCAAGTGTTCCCATTTGTAAGATGAGGAATGTTAGTCTACCTGAGGGTTGAGTGGTACATGATTAAATCATGCATGTTTTAAAATACCTACAATACATAGCAGATCAAGGCTTACACCCCTGAAAGCCCCAGAGCAGGGAATAAAACGGGGAGATTTAAACCTTTTTTCAAAAGTGGTGTTGGTGCCTGAAAACCACTAGTCATTTTTTGGAGCAATTTATATATGTTGTTTTATGAAAAAAATGCAGTAAAATGAGTATCAACAATGTTTTAGGCAAAGTAAGTTTGAAATAACAGGAACTTCTTTCTGCTCCAGTTTTCCCACCTATAAAATGGGCCTAATGATCGTTCCTGCTTCTTTGGCTAACCTGAGGAGTAAGCGGGTGAAGTGGGTGAGGTGCTTGGCACTGGACTGGGTAGGTTCTCAGGTGGAACAGTTCCGCTCATTCCTTCTAACCATCCTTACTCCAAGGAACACAAGTTCCTCTGTTTCACAGTTTCAGGGAGATGTCTCCAAGTCTGTTTCTTTCTTGCAGGGATGCCTGTTGTGAACAGTTTACCCCTTGCCATTAGAACTCACTGCTTTGTGTGTAGCAATGAACAGTCACAGTCCTGTGCGGCCCCCTTTCCCTGCTCTGAGACTTCAGGCAGCTCCTTCATCCTCCCGGGGACACAGTTTCCTCGTCTGTAATAATGAGCTAATATTAGTGCTCCCACCCCCTACCATTACATGAGACAAAATGAGATTTGTGTGTGTACAAATTTGTGTGTGTACAATTTGTGTGTGTACAAATTGCCAGTGAGTACCCATCTTGGGTCACAGAGCCCCTCTAGGGCCTTCATTTCAAACCTGTGCTGCTCCAGGGCCCTCCAGCCAGGCACTGGGGCTGGTGATGAACAAGAGGGAGGGACACCTGGTTTTCAGAGAGTCTTTGGTTCCAGCAACAAACTCAAGAATCCAATTAAATTGGACCTAATTAGTTAGTGTAAGGACTGTGAAGGAAAAACACATAGGCCCCTGAGAGAGTCTTCTAAGAGGTAAAGGGAAGCCTCTCTCTCTGCTGTGTTGTGTGAGCGACTCTGAAAGATGCTGGCTCTCTGTGTCCTAGAGAGGGAGGAAGGCATGGGCAAAGGCCAGAGGTGGGGTGGAGGAGATTTTGCTGACTCTCGGGCTATCATGTGGCAGCTATCAGTGTGTGTTGATTACCATGCAATCGTCCCTATTTAGGACCCTTGCCTCAGCTACTTAAAACAGGACTGGGTGCTTATGAGAGACTGGCCTGCCATCCTGAGGCTTCTGCCTGCCAGGTGTTTGGGGCCAGTCTGTGCTTGCCTGCCCTATGGGTAACAGGAGAGTACAAGGTCATTTTCAAGCTCTTTAGACAGGGTCATGCCAGCTCAGGGAGTTCTGTGTGTCTCCAGGAGGCCTGTGGATGGGGGGGACCTCACTCTGAGGCTAGGGTTCTATTTTATTTTTTTAATAAAGATTTATTTATTCATGCAAGAACTGGGGTCCAGGCTAGAGGTGTGGGGGGTGAGAGGAATCTCCAGAGACAGAGGAGGGAGCAGAGCAGGCAGATGTACTGAAATACACTGCAGAGGGGAGCAGCCGGTGAGACAGGAGAGGTCACCATGTAGACCAGCTCCCCCTGGGGAGCAAACTCATGCTACCGTGGTGGGTGATGCTTGATAGTGCTGAGATTTAGGCACTGCGCTACCAGGAAGGCCCCTCTGAAAGTAGGGTTCTAATGTCCACCTCGCTTCTTGCTTCCTAGGATGCCCCGGGCCTATGGAGGAACAGTGGATGGCCTGGGAAGTTTCCTCCTTTCTCTCTGCCTTTTCCCTCTGTGCCCCACCCCCTCCATACATCCTTTTAGAGGCTCTGGGTCCAGGCAGGGCCGTTCCCTATGAATACCAGACCCCTTACATGTGCATATTTCTTCTATGATTTTTCCTGTTTTGATGAAACGCCGTTCTTGGCTATGCACGTTCCCAAGAGGGTACTCAGGCTCCGGCCTGGCCAGCCGGTCATTCAGGAACTTTGCTCCCAGGCTCAGCCCCACACCCAGCCTGCATTCTGCCAGAGCCATAACCTTCGTGCTCCCTATGAATGGGGCCCGTCCCTCCCACCCCCAATTCCCATGGCTGCCTCCTTATCACTTTTCCCAGCCGACTGGAAAAGGCTGCTTTCCAGCCTCAGATTAGCCTCACCCCCCCCCCTCTGTTTTCTTCCAGACCCGGGGATGTGTGTGTGTGTGTGTGTGTGTGTGTGTTGGGGGAGGGGGATGATGTTTACTAGAGTTCAAGGTCCCTGCCTGCCTGTCTGAGTACACTACATGGGGACCTAGTCACAGGCAGTGTGTAGGGTGGTGCTTGTTAAGTACTTTAGTCTGTCCATCCGTACATCCAGCCAGCAAATACTTTGAGCACCTACTATTGCTGGGCATTATTCCAGGGATAGGCCATGAGAGGACAAAGCTAGAAAGTCTCACAGAGCTACCAGTCCCCTTCACCTGCCCTGCAAGGTGCAGCTCCATTTTGAGGTGGGAGCTGAGGCTCAGAGAGCAGAGTGCTGGTGGCCTACAGCTGCCTGTAGTGATGGCCTCTTTGCCATCACTGGGGGGCAGGTATCACTATAAAAGCCCTGATCCTCCGGGCCGCCCCGAGACTTATGCTGGCCTCACACCTCCTGGAGCAAGGCATGGGTGGTGTCTAACCCTTGCTCCCCACTGGATCTGTGTCCTTGGACAGGTGACAGCCTGCGCCACTGTGCACGTGGCCCTTGCTGAGACCATGCCTTGTCCAGTAGGTGGTGGCTTTGGGATTCGAAAGACACCTTTTAGTCCCTGAGTCCAGACTCCAAAGTCTTTGGGGTTCTCTGTTTGTTGGCTGGGTTATCGCTGATTTTTTTTTTTTTTTCCTGCTCTGTTTCTTACCTTCAAGCTGTGCTGTGCCTACAAACCTTCTTACTCTCTCAGCTCAGTGAGAGGTGCTTTTGTTCAGAGTATTTGTCTGAGTAATTACAGGCTTTTCATCTTACCTTTGACGTATGTTTACCTATCCCATACTGTGACACGTTCGTTCATCACTTACTCATTCTTTCTAAGAAACAGCATTTATTCAGGACAGGCCCTATGCCAGAGGTGGGCAGGAACAGAGGTGAGCTCACAGGTATGTGAAACAATCGGCTCTGTCCTCTGTGGGGAGAGGTCGGAGACTGAACCCGACCTTGACAATGATGATGGTCATACCCACACTGAGATAGCATCTACTGACTTAATTACTTCACAACCATCTCTATAGGGTGGGTAGGACATGTCATGATGGACACTTTACATATTGGGAAACTGAGACACAGAGGCATTCACTAGCTTGCCTCGGGTCACCCAGTTAGTGTCAACTGAGATTTGAACTGAGGCATTCTGGTTCCTGCATCTGCATTTTTTTTTTTATGTTACTTGTTTAATCAAAGTAGCCTCATATATTCAACTAAGAGAATATTGAAACATAAGACTCCTAGTAACTGTTCTATTAAGGCTCTGTGACTTCACAGCCATTTATGATGTGCTTTCTTGCTCTTTGCCCTTGATTGGTGTTTGATTATTCTTAAGATTACATTCTGGCTCATTTTCCTCTACATCATTTCCCTGTCTTTCCTCACCCAAGGCTGTGCTCTTAAGCATTGCACCATACTCTGTGAACATGAACTTGCTAAAGAAAGAAATAGGAACAAGAAACAGACTGCCCCGAGGCAGATGGGGCAGAGTTGAGGCCAGCGGGCATCCGAGGGGAAGCAGTCCTTGACTGGCACTGAGCATGGCCTTGGGGCAGGGCCAGGAGAAGGGCCAGTGCCTGCATCTGAAGCCAGAGTGATCTCTTGAGGAGGAAGTGCAGGGCGTTAGCTATACCGGGCTTCTTTGTGAGCACAAAAACATATTCTCAAGCCAGACCCTGAGTCTTACAGACCTCTTGGAGCTCTGCCCCAGAGCCTGGCTCCTGCTCTATGTAGCACTGGAAGGTGCTAGCTGGGCTAAACCAGCTTCGGCTGGTCTGGCTCTGTTGACCACTGCTGGGCTCACTCTCGGTGAAAATAGGTTCGTCCTCCTGGATACAGCGCTCTGTTGTAGTTTCATCACAGATGATAATCCAGAGTCCCTCCCCCAGCCTGCAAGTCCTATGTGACCCATCCTCTCTGCTGCCATCCAGTGACCACACCACCCCCACTGCCACCTCTGCACCTTGGTGGAGCCCTGGCTGTGACCTGCATTGGGAATGCCCCCCAACCCCTTGGGCAGCTGGCTTCTTAACTCGTTGTGTGCTTGTAACCAGTTAGATCTCCAATTTTTTGGGTCAAAAAGTATGTCAGTCTGTCCCCCTGCATAAGGGCATTAGTTTTTCACTTTGTAGACTTATCCAGTTCACTTCCATTTCCCCAACACTAAACATCGTTGGCTAAATAAATGAGCCTCAATTTCCTTAGCTGTGAAATGAGAAGCACCATACAGTTGCTGTCCTACACTGGTGTGAAGAGAGTCTGATAAATGGTGGGCCCTTAGCAAGCTTAGAGGTCCAGGGGGCATTGTTCCCCTAGGTTAGACTGCAAAAGTCAAGGTGCTGGGTGGGGAGAAGTAAGGGGAGGCAATGAAGGGAGTATACATTTGGAGGGCAAACATCAACAGAGATGGTTTATTTCAAGGCCAGCTGTGCCCCTGGGAAGTTTCTCTGATCCTGCCAAGGACTTTTATTTATTTATTTTTTTCTAACCTAAAATTTATTTATTTATTTTTATTGCAAAG
>NW_004567109.1:59302937-59320360 GCF_000260355.1 Condylura cristata
GAGTGGGATTGCTGGGTCGTAGGGAAGCTCCATGTTTAGCAGTTTGAGGAACCTCCAGACAGTTTTCCATAGTGGTTGTAGTTTGCATTCCCACCAGCAGTGCAGGAGAGTTCAAGGACTTTTATTTTTAAGACACATGCTGAAAGGCTCAGGGATTCCAATTAGTTAGTAACAGATACTGAAAATCACCATCCAAACACCACAGTAATAATCACCTCAGTCATAATCACCTCAGTCAGAATCTATAGTAGCTGCTAAAACTAATGAGAAAACTAAGCAGGGCCAAGATACCTTTTTCTAAAGATTTATTTTTTAATGCATGTAAGAAGTGGGGTCTAGGCCAGAGACAGAGTTGGGGTGCAGAACAGGAGGATCTACTGAAACACACTGCTGAGGGGAGCAGTGGGTGAGACCGAAGAGGTCTGCCACACTATGTGGGTCAGCTCTCTGGCCTGGTATTGAATTCATGCTGCAGTGGCTGCAGATAGCTGTTTAGTGCTGAGACTCAACCTCTGCACCACCAAGGAGGCCCAGCAGGACAAGATATTTGTACTGCCTCAGAGTATCACCCCCAAATAATTGGTAATTAACATTCCTGTGATGAATCCCAGCTGAGCCCGGGTTAGCCACCAGCTAACATCACTGACAATGAGACATGTAGGCATGTTGCAGTGTGGACATGGGCAGGTCACTGCAATTCTTTACACAGTCTGACTCAAATCAGCCGAAAATATCAGGCAAACCCTTCTGAAGTGTCCCAGTGGTGACTGACAAGGAAAGACTTGGAACTTGGTCTTGAGGTGGGAGAAGACCAGGAGACACAAGAGCCCAGTGCCTCATAGGATCCTGCACCCAAGAAGGGCCATTAGTGGGGACACTGTGAAACCCTAGTTAAATCTGTCACTCAGTTAATAGAGCCAACCCAACGTCGATGTCCCAGATTTGAAGCTTTTTCTGTGGGTTTCTTGGGGTGAGGGATGTGTGGGAAGACGCTGCCTGATGGGCGCAGCTCTTATGTAAGACTCAAATGACCTCAGAATAAAATGTGGACAAGGATGGCGTGAGCTCAAAGGGACTGGATACAGACGGGGGCAGACACACAGAGTATAATGCACTGGGGGACTGCATCATGGCATCCGAGCTGCACAAATGAGTGTGCATCGGTCTAGAAGCCCAATGGTGGAGCAAATTTGTAAAATCTCATTTCCTTGGAGAACTCTGAAGCTGGCTGGCCAGCCTTGACTTTGTTCTTCTACCGGGGGTCTGGCTCTCCCCTGCTGAGCTCTGTCTCCCATTGTCCAGCAAGGGGTGTGTTCTTCTATGACATTTCTTGATGTCAGTCTCTGCAAAACTGCCTTAGGAGCTCTTTGCCTCTGTCTCTCTCTCTACACACACCGGCCTCAGATGCAGCATTTGCTAGATTTCTACATAGACACTCTCACTCACTTTCCCAATCTTTGCCATATTTACCTTGCTACTGTGATGGGTTATATTATTATAACCTTTGTTTTATATAACTCACTTTTTAAGACTTGAATAGAGTGGGCTTTTTTTTTTTTTTAAAGGTAAATAGGTTACACCATCCCTGGAAAGGGGGAGTCAACACCACCTGCTTTGAATCTAAAGAATCCATACAACTGGCAGTGCAAAGAAAGTTCTAGCTCAGGGCTGTTGTGGAACAAAACTCTGAGCCTGTGTTCTTTTCTTTATTAACAAGTGAGGTTCTTAAAAGACCTGCAAGAGTACAATGAGACTTTTTCTCCTAGACTCATTCAAGAGACATGAAAAGTAGAGCGGGAGTAAGTGCTCACCCTGTCTGGGTTCCTCCTAAGGCCAGTTTGGGACCTGGCTGGCTGTCCTGCGGGCCTGGGAGGTACATGGTCTCCCACCACCACCAGCCCACCTCTTTCTTCCAGGCCCCTGAATTCAAGCCCGACTCTCTATGTCAGGTTCAAAGCCTCTTCCCAGCAGCTGGATCCTGATCATCCTTCAACTTGAGAGCATTTGGACCAGTCAAAAAAAAAAAAAAAAATCAAGACATGACTCTCTCGGAGGTATTTCCCTCATCTCACAGAGCTTATTGTTCTCCATTCCCAGGACTGGCCTCTGTCGTGTGGAGCTGCCCCCTGCAGCATTACGGCACTGTGTGGGGCTCAGTGCAGCAGGACTTAGCGCTTTTTACATCCACCCTCTCCAAGGACCTTTTCTACCCCTATCAAAGCCAGCATACCTTGTATAAAATCAACACAACACTACTCTCCTCCACACCCGAAGGCAAAGAGACTCTCCATTCTGCTATCATCTAATTTTATTTTTTTAAGTGCTGGTTGCAATTCATTAAATTGATTTTTCCATCCACCAATCTGCCATAGCCTGCAGTAAGTGGTACAACACTGCTCCTGGATCAGACTAACTTTGCAGCCGGTTGCCCATGGAGCACTCGCCCGTGTATCTGCTGGGGAGTCGTCCCTGCAGACCTAGGCACTGATTCACATCAAGTCGGTACAGAAAGAAATTCAAACAGCTTCTTTAGTATCACCCCACGCTAGTTGCAGGGGTTTCCAAACCTGACTGGTCATTTGCTTTCCTTTGAAAATTTTTAATTTCTGGGGCCTCCCTGGTGGCCCAGGGGTTAAGTCTCAGCACTGTCACCTCAATGGCCACCTCAGTGGCCCGAGTTCCATCCCCAACTAGGGAAGAGACCCACATGGCACAGCAGACCCCTCCTGTCTCACCTGCTGCTCCCCTCAGCAGTGTATTTCAGTCAATCTGCCTGTTCTGCTCCCCACTCTGTCTTGAGTGAATCCTCTTAGCCCCAGCCTGCATCTCCCCTACACCCCAGTTCTATGCAAAAATAAATAAAATTTTTAAAAATAAAAATTTTAATCTCTAAATTGAGTGCTAAGCACTGTGTAACGTGTTCTCCAGTGTGTAGCTCAGTGACTTTATATGTGTGTCCTTGTGTGATCACTTCCAGATGGTGATACAGAATATTTCCAGGACTCTGGAGGGCTCTGCCATGCCCTGGCCCCATCAAAGCCCCCAACAAAAAGTAACCCCTGACTTCCCCTTACCATAATTTAGCTTTGCTGACCTTTCTGTGTCCCGTAAATGGAGTTATGCATGATGTGTGCTGGGCTTCATTAAATTAACATCTGAGGGAGTCACCCATGTTGTCTGAGGGAGTCACCCATGTTGTCTGAGGGAGTCACCTGTGTTGTCGCATGTGTCAGTAATTCGTTCTTTAAAAATAAAATGTAGCCATTGATTTCTTTTTGAGACTTTTAAGGTTTTATTCTGTTTCATAGGATATTTTCGACATAAAACAGCTGAGAATGATCTCTGCCTTCCTCCCAGCTTAATAAACCAACCTAAACCCCACGTTCTTCTGCTCAACTTCACCCTCACTCCCCAACCCAGTGGGGTACTGTCCTTGCCATGCTGACTGGTGAATTTTATTGCTTGTATGTGAATTCTTAGTGGATCCATCCTTAATTTGAATGTGTTGGGGTTTTTTTGTTTGTTTGGTTGGTTGGTTGGTTTTTTGGCATTTGAGCTGAGCCCAGACTTAAAAACTTTTTTTTTTAAGATTTATTTATATAGAACTGGGGTACAGGCCAGAGATGCAGAGAGTGAGAGGACTCACCAGAGACAGAGAGGGGAGCAGAACAGGCAGATCCACGAAGTACACTGCTGAGGGGAGCAGCGGGCGGGTCAGGAGAGGTCTGCCACGCCATGTGGTCTCCTCCCGGGCGGGCGGGAATCGAACTCATGCAGAAGTGGCTTTAGCTTCTCAGTGCTGTGCTTTAACCCGCTGCGCCACCAGGGAGGGCCCTTAAAAAGTTTTTTTAATGTGCCACGTCTTTCTGGCGTTCAGAATCCTAGCTCTGCAGCTGAGGTCAAGAGAGTTGGAGTAGGATCCAGAGGAGAGACCACAGGAGGGGTGGCTGGAAGACAGCAGGGGAGCTAGAAGTCGAGGTGAGTGGTGGGAGGGAGGGAAATGTGCCCTTCTAGTGTGAAAAGCAGCTATAACATGGCAGCAGGGGTAGGGACACGACTCCTATCATCTCATTTTGGGTCCCTGACACCCCTCTTTTCTGGACCAGTTTCTTGTTCCTGCATCCACTGGTGCCACCTCTTTGTTGAGGCAGCCTTCAGAGAGGCCTGATCAGGGATGAGGGGGCTTTCCTTAGGTAGGAGAGGACTGTCATGGCCCCTGTCATTTATACCCCACAAGCCTATCAGCAGGTGCAGTGCTAAGCACCCCCACCTGGGGCTGAACAAACACTTCTATGTACTAACATGGATGTCCGCTGAGGGGTGCTGTTTGACAGACCGGGAAACCGAGGCATGGGGCAGTGAAAGAAATCCCCCAGGGCTACATTAAGTGAGTTGTGCAACCTAGAGGCCAGCTCCAGACCTGTGACCCAGGTACTCTCCAGCCTGGGTCCAGAAGAGGCAAAACTGGAGTCTGCAGGACTCCCTAGCAAACTGGGTGACATCTTCCTCACCTGGAAGTCAGGGATTATGGTAGTCTCACCTCCCTTAGGATCAGGCACTGTGTGCTCAGTGTATGACACATCACAGACTATCCTGGGTGCAGGTGGGGGCAATGGACCTCCCAGGTGGGCTGGTCTTATTTGGATGGAAGGCCAGGGTCATTTTGTTGGGAGAGCACAGGAATCTTTATTGAGACCCTGTAGCCCCACAGAACCTGTTGGTGGGCAAGTGCTAACTGTTTGATTGATATTCTCCCACCATTTTCCTTATGTACCCCCTCACTTTTGCCCTTGGAAACAACAGGATAAAAAAACAAACCGGCCTTGCTCACTGCCCCAGTGTTTCAGCCTTCTGCTGTCATTTGACTCCAAGGCCTTGATCAACTGCAAAGATGTTCCTGGCCCACATCCACCAGCCAGGCTGGACAGCACTTGCCTGTCCTCTCTGCTTCAAAGATCACCTATCTAGCCCTGTGTAAGCAGCAGGCTTTCATCCCGTGTCAGATACGCCCACTGTTTACCTTCCCTGCATTTCACTCTCGCAGGAAATGCCGAAGGCCGTTCCCTCACAGCTAGACACTAACCTTTTGTGAGTGCCTGTCCGTGCTCTTTCTGTGATCTAGCTGGGGGTTGCACACATTTCTCAGAATCACACTGGGAGGGAGATGTAATCCCCAGGTGCCTAGGCAGAGTCAGGATCGGGAACCCTATCCTGTGTGAGCCCAAAGCCTGTCTGTCTCTTCTCCCCGCTTCCCTGGACCCCCGCGCTGCTCAGCTTGAGCTCACATGGTAGCTGCACCGCAGGCCTGTGCTGGTCCTTGTGACGAACTTCGGCCCGGCTCTGTGCTGAAAGCTGTGACCGTGATGCACATCCACGTCGAGTCTGCCGATGAGTCAGTTCTGAGTAGTCTGTTTGCAGCCTCATCTTGCAAGTGGGGAACACTGGAGATAGATGCAGAGAAAAATCTGTCCAAAGGTACGGCGCTAGCTGATTGAAACACCGGGGGTACACTGTAATGTGATCCATTGTAATAAATGTCCCATCTGCTGGGGGTTTCCATTGACCATGGAGCCAGCTGTGTGTGGTGTGGGTGGCAGGGTGTGTGTGAAAAATCTCTACTTTCCACTCAGTTTCATTGTGAATCTAGAACTGCTCTAAACAGTGGTCTATTTTTAAAAAATCAAACAGGTACACAACACGGCTACTGACTCTTGAGCCACCACCAGCTGAGCTGCAGCATGCACACATGTTCACACGTGTGCGTGCGCACACACACTGCCATGCAAAGGAGACCTGACTCCACAGAGGGCCCCTTCCCGGGCTGGATTATCTGTGGGCTTGTCTTTCCCAGGGACGATTTGGAACCCGATCCAGGGCTGCACACTGTGGGGCGGAACCGGAGGGAGGGAGTAGTTGTTAGATGACCAGCAGAGGCCGAGAGGATGGCAGGTATGTCCAGGGCTTTGTCGGGGAATGGACTGGTAGGAGGAAGAGGTCAGGAAAGTGATAGCATTCTTCCGTCCTCATTTCCTGGGACAGTGTGTGCTCAGGAGAGTCTGGCTTCGCCACTGCAGGGGCATTGCAAAATTCAGGTTCTGTTGAATCAGTGTCCTCTGGAAAAGTACATTTTGCTCAGGAGCCAAGTAAAACTGAAGATTCTGCAGCCGGCACTGAAGTCGAATGCTGTGACTCACACCAAGTGGGAGGGAGGAGCGGGGCGGAGGACCAAGCTCAAGGCAGGCTGTTCCTCACGTGGGCCCCGACTCCCTCCTGCGCCAGGCCCCTCGGTCTGCTCAAGGCCCTGGCTGGGACACAGTGTGTGCTGTGGCAGCACCCCCACGTGTGCCAGACGATCACTGCCTTCATCACTGTTCGGACAGCCCTCGCTGTTGGGAAGTTTCTGCCCCTAAGATGCCATGAATAAAATGAATCACTGTGGCAGTCACATTTCCTTATTGACCTGCATCATTGGTTCAAAGATGACTTCTGTCTCAGCTCAGCCGAGTCTTTGGTAGGTAACATGTCTGAAATGCTGAATATTTAGTGTGTCTGGGTGTTGTGAGTCCCAGACAGGTGTCACAGGTAGTTCTTACTTGTGACAGGAGACATTCAGTGTAGCTTCTTGGACTTTAGTTTTCTACAAGCCTTGCTGAATCCCTGGAAACAAGCTGCCATGCCCATCCCCTGTCAGTGTCGGGCATTGCCAGTCCCTTTCAGCACCAGGTCCAGTCTCAACCGTAGCGGCCTGCAAGTCACTGGAATGATCCTTGAGCCAGACCTTTGCGTGGGGACTCCCTGATCTTAAAGTTCTAAAACGTTCTCTCCTGCCTATTCGGATGCAGAGATACTTCAAGATTTAATTCCATGTTTCAGAATTGTAGTCCTAGGCCTAATCTGACCTATACAAGTATTTTTCTTCAATTTGCATATTGTTTTATTTCATCATTTTTGAATTGGTAATTTTGCATAAGACCCCAGATTGCTGGCTTTCTCTGACTATGCCACCCTGGTCTCCTTGTTTCAGCTGAGGGCTAAGCTGGGGACATTTACCCTCTTTAAATGGGTGTGGCCCCTCTGGTCTGCCACCAGGATTTCTTTCGGTACCTTCCCAGCCCCAGCTGATTTTTTCTGCTTGGAAGCATGCTCTCACAGAGACACATGATGCCTGGTTGGCTCTCGTTTGGTGATGTGAGCTGCTAGATGGCTATTGTATGGGCCCCTTCATTCATTTGGAGCACCTGGTATTTCTTGGCACCAATCCTGGTGAATTGTTTTTTATACTTATTGTTTTCTCATGTGTGTTTTATTTAAAGTGGGGATAGGGAGGATGGAGAGGGTTGTCAGACAGGCCAAGGATTATAAAGTATAGCACAGATTGCTAGAACTATGAGTTGGGGAGGAAGTCCCCTTCTCTGCCTTCTCTCAGACCCTCCCTCTTTTCTTGCCTGCAAGAAGCAAGTCTTATTGCTGGTGGGTGGCTAGAAAGCCAGTTGGCTCTCTGAGAGGACTCATTTGAACATGGGTGAGCTTGGGCTCAAGAAAGGCTGCCACAACCTTCTGTGACTTGGTGGTTTTCTTGCTGCTTAGAGAGAATGCTTCCTATTTAAGGTTGCAATGTCAGGCACTGGGGAGTCCATGAAGCGTAAGACCAGTTCCTGCCCTTGAGGAGTTCACAGCATTAAGGGAGGACACTGAGAGTGTTAATGTGACAGTGGATAGTGCTATTATTCATGATTACAGTTTGCACATGTTTAATAACAACACACCACGTGCCAGATGATGACAGAGAGAGGCTCTGGGGCTGATGGAAGATGGCTTCTCAGCGAATGGGAAGTGGAAGCTGAATTTTAAAAGAATTCCCTGGGACCTCTGACCTGACCCTTCACCGCCTGTTCCAGCTGTATCAGCTTCCTTGTGGTTTTGAGAACTTACTAGATACGCTCCTGGATTCGAGGGCCTTTGCACTTCCTATCCTGATCTTACTGGCGATTGATATGGCTGCCAAGCTCGTATAATTCAGATCTCTGTTTGTATGTCAGCTTGACAGATGAGCCTTCTCTGCTGCCTTCACACTTGCCTGAAACAGTACCCATAATGCACTCTGTCTCCTTGACCTCTCTTTTTCTCTTCAGAGCACTTACTGGAATGGACATGTTAGTTCATTGATTGTCTCCCTTATGGGGAAGATAAACACCCTACATCTAGATGTAGGATATAGATGAGCTAGGTGAGGGCATGGAGTTTTGAGTCTGGCTAGCATTTAGAGCAATGTTTGAACCACAAACAGAATGACAGAAAGAATGAGCTGGTGAAGAGGGAGACAAGGGGATGCAGAGAGAGGGCAGAAGTCTGGGACAGGTTGGAACTTTCTATGACCAGTGTTGGTGACACAGTGGAGTGGCAAAGAGGAACAGAAAATCCACACTAGGGCTGGCCAGACAAAGGGACTCCTAAAAACCCATATTGTGTGTGTGTGTGTGTGTGTGTGTGTTTCACTTATAACTTGTTTATTACAGAACAACTAAAAAGTGCTGAGATGTCCAGCAAAAACCATCACCAACTCACCTGTCACCCAGGCCAATGAAGAGAATCCTCTGATTTTTTTCCTTCTGCTCTTCTCTGGGAATGATTTGAAAAATCTCACCTTTTATTCAAATGTGAGCAGGGCCTTGTTTTCTAAAGCCAACAACTGCTGTTCCTGGGGACTGCAGCTCAGGGACTTGATGGTCAGAAAGATGAGGATGAGATTCCAATTTGGCCACATTCTAGCTAAGCCATCTTGGGCTTCCAGAGTGATGAGCCTCTGGGATCTGTGGTCTGCCTGGGACACCCCTACATTCTTCCTTTCCCAGCCCTGGTTCTTCTGGTCTTTTCTGAACTCTGGGTATCCCTACTCCCAGTCAGTCTTCTGAAGCCTCAGTTTCTTTTTCTGCGAAAGTGGGGTGAACCTAATTTTTGTATCTTGGATGCTTTTAAGCTTTAGATGAGAGTGTGAGTTAAGAGGCTGGTTTATGTATACTAAAAAATGGAGCTGCAATATGACCCAGCAATTTCACTCCTAAGAATTACGCAAAGAACACCAAAACATTCATTCGATAGGACGCCTGCTCCCCTATGCTTATTGCAGCACTATTTATAATAGATAAGATATGAAAACAACGCAAGTGCCCAAAAATAGATGACTGAAATGAGAAGATGTGGTATATATACACAATGGGATGCTGTTCAGCAATCAAGAAAAATAAATTCATGCCATTCGCAGTGACATGAATGGAGCTAGAAGGGATTATGCTCAGTGAATTAGCCAGAAGGGTTCAAGAAAAACATAATAATAATTTTTAAATTAGCAGACAACTATAAAATAGCGACATTCTGCAAAGGGGAGGTAGAGGAATCAAAACAGGAAAGAGAAGAACACAGGGGCTATGGCAATAATTCACTGGTGAATTGGTGGGAATTTTATGGGGACTACACCTGAAATGAGAAAGCATGCAAGCTTGCAATTGTGCAAAAATGAACAATGTTGTTTTATTAAGAGGCAAATATTCTCTCCTTCCTCTGACACCAGGTGCATCTCCATTTTTTGGTCCATTATTATTTCCTCACCCTGAAAACCTTAAAATCTGAGTCTTAGCCTCAGCTTTTATCCACAAGCTGAGCCAGAACACAGCCTTGACTTCTCGAGGCAGCTGAGGATATTATCTCAAACGTGAGACTATAGCATGGAGTGAAATGGAAGTTCCTGGGAAGGTACAGATGGGGACCGAGGGCCACCTTACACAGGTATCTTGGTATAACTACCTCCCCCCCCCCCCCCCCCCCACGCGCCCCAGCATTATCCTAAACTTCAAAGCACCAACACCAGTAGTTTCTTCCTTTTAAATCTCTATTGAAGGCCGTGCCCTGGCTGAAAGCCATGGGGATGAAAATCCAAGCCCCGGAATAGCTCCTGCCTCTCAGCGTTTAAATGCCGTCTGTATTTTTATCTGATGATGGGTCACTTCTGAAAAACCCCCGCTCGCGTTCTGCCCCTCTAAGAATACATTTCCATTTATAGATAGCGTCTGCACTCAGGATGTTGTGTGGGGCCGTCAGCCGCGTCCTGTTTCCAGTGATTTGGGAACATGTCGGGGGCGCTAGCCATGCTTCAGCCCTCGCTCCCTGTGGCCTTGACAGTGGGAAGTCTGACTCCTGGCCAAGGCTGAGACAGCAGCCCTTTCCTCTTTCTGTGAGAACATGAGCTCATTGGACCATCGGAGTGGGGGAGGAGGAGAACAGGAGAGGGGACCATTCAGCTCTGCTACGTCAGTCAGTGTCTCCAGTGACACCGCACTGCAGTTCTGGAATATCATTGGACCCTTTCTCCTTCACTCACTCACCCAGTGCCCCCTGACCCATTGTCAGTGGCACCCTCCGCAGGGGTGTGGGAGGACAGCCATGAAAACAGTGCTGAGGAAACTAAGGGCCAGTGTGGAGCTGTGGGAAGGCCACAGGAAGTCAGTGTGCAGCCTCTAACGGAAGCTGACCAGGGTTCTAATCCTGACTCTGCTTCTTGTTAGCTGTGTGAGCTTGGACAAGTGACCTAGCCTCTCTGAGTCTCAGTTTCTTCATTCGTTGAAGGTACAGACTTAACGTCATCAGGAGGTTCTTGGAAACTAACATTAAGCAAAATGACAGAAGGAAAGCAGATCCTCTATGAACATATCTTTGGTGACATTGAGCATTTTGCTCAGTATCATCCAGGATGGTCTTTTTCTCATCAACATAATAAAGTGACATTATTGGAGGACCTGTTATGCCTCATGGGTGATCGATTCCGTAGGACAGAGTAGGCCAAGTGTGTACCTTGTGGTTGGTCCCTACGGCCGAGCCCCAGGAAATGCTGGAGTCTTTCCCCATCCCACTGTTGAACTGTGCTTACTCAGATGTGTACCAGCCGAAAGTCTTCGAAACTAAATCTGGAGTTGGAAATAAACACGTGGCTTGTCTTAGCAGTCTTAGCACTTGTGGGCATATCCTGAGCTATGCTTTTTTGCAATGTGGACTCCTGCCGTTCCCTGCCATCCTAGTATAATTCGTCTTACAGGGGAACTCTGGAATCGGCTCTTGAACCAGCTTCCTGAAGGCTTCTGAGACAGTGGTCCCTGGACCATACTCCGAGAAAGCTACCTCCTTCACCCATTCCACCCGCATTTCTGTGGACCTGTTCTGTGCTTGGAACTCTGCTCAGTGCTCAGGATATAGCTCAAAGGCAGGCAGGCCCCTGCTTTCTTTTGACTTATATTTTAATGGTAGATTCAGGTACTAAACATCTGATGCCACATCACATATGATTAGGTAACAAAGCAAAGAGGAAAAAAGAGTAAAGATGAGGAGGTCAAGAGTAGTTGGTGGTCAGATCAAGCCTCCTTGTGGAGGTGACATATGAATCAAGACCTAAATGAAATGAGGGAGAAAATAATGCAGATTATCTGAGGGGAGAACATTCCAGATAGAACAGCGGGGCAAAGGGCCTGAAGTAAGAGTAAGTTGGTTGGCTGTTCCAGGAACAGATCACATGAGCATGTAAGACTGTAAGACAAATGCCCCCTCTCTCCCATATGTAAGCTTTGTGAATTCTGTTCTCCCACGAGAGGCTAACAGTGGCTGCTTACAGGCACGAGTCATCCATGGCTGAGACTTGTGTCACTGTCCTTTGAATAGGTTAAGAGGCTTCCACAAAGCAAAAGCCACTTGTTACCAATCTCTGCTTCCTGTCACTACAGTTTTAATACTGGCATTTGCTACTTTTGTGAAAATTCTAAATTATGAAGTAAATTCTAGACCAGTGAGGCCTTCATCTTTTTGCCACTTAATCAACTCAAGCCCTCTCTGAGAATTCTTGAATGATTGTCCCCTTAATCAACTGATTTGCTTTCTTGCTCATTGTTATGGCCTCAGCTGCCCGCACAGAGCTTCTCGACACTTCTCAGGTAGTTGGGAACCCCAGGAGATCATGACCAGGGACTCGGAAAGAATCGGGGGCCATTGACTCACTCTTAACACAAAACTCTGCTGCCCTTTCAGTGTTTCATGACCTCGAGGTTCCTACCTTTGTGGTTTTGGGGTCTTAAGAGGTTTTATGTGAGACACTGTTGAGTTCCTTTCTGGACATGTCAGATGAGGGGGCAGGTGGGATGTTGGTCCTGGATACAGGGAAGCTCCCTGGGTGTGACTGTGTGAGCTGAGGGGTGACCACAGACTCTTGTTGACTGACTCCTTTCTGGAATTAGGCACAGAAAATTGAGGCATTGGTGAGATGCTCTTAAGACCAGGGGCTAAACAAAGGCCCTGGGGCCACCCTGGATGTCAGGGATAGAAGGAATTTTGAAAAAGAGCAGACCAAGAAGGACGATGCTTGGTCACCCTGGCAACGGAAGAGGGAGTCAGGAAGGGAGGGACACAAAAATAAATGACTGGCTCAAGAAGATGTGGTATATATACACAATGGAATATTGTCCAGCGATCAAAAAAGATAAACTCATGCCATTTGCAGCAAGGTGGATGGAGCTAAAAATGGACCATGCTCTGTGAAATAAGCCAGAGGAAAAAGAAAAATACTGAGTGTTTTCACTTATAGGATGAAAATAGGGGAACCAAATAAGGGATCAGGAAAAATAATAATAAGCAGAATTAGCAGGCAACCATAAATTAAAGACATTCTGAGAGGGAGGGGAGAAAAAAGATTCAAAACAGGAGAGAAGAACACAAGGGACTTTGATAATGGTTCACAGGGGAATTGATGGTGGGAATTTTACGGGGAATACACAATGGTGTGAAAGACATAAATTAAAAAAAGAAAAGAAGGGAGGGACAGTTAGCAGATTCAGTATAGAGGTTCATTAGGCACTTGGCCCTTAATGATTCGTGGATGATCTTAGCTAGAACAGCAAGAGAATGGGGGAGGTAGGCCAGCATTAGGGGCCAAATCAGGGTAAGTATACAATGGAAGGTAAAAAATAAGATGTTCAAGAGGAGTAGTTGTATGAACTCAGATTTCTAAATGTACTTGATATAGTTCAATCATAGCTATCGTTAGATTTGTTTCCCAACAGGTTTATTGAAATATAATTGTCAAAAGAAAAAAAAAGAAATATAATTGTTACACAAGAAATTTCACATATTGAAGATACACAGTTTGAGAAATTTGACATATCTACCCACCCATGAAGTCATCATCACCTTCAAGATAGTGACAAACCCATCACCTCTCAACATTTCCCTGTGTCCCTCCTTCCCAGGCACCCCATCATCTTCTAAATTATGCCACACTAAATATTTTGCACATGTCTAGAATTTTCCGTTGACAGAATCCTACTTATGTGTCCTATCTTGCCTTTATTTTAGTATCACTATTTTAAAAATCATTCTTAAATCATGTTGCTATCGTCACTACAGTCAGACCTTGCTTAACAATAGGTCACATACAGATAATTATTTCTCTGGTCGATTTCCTTGTGTGAAAACCATAGAATATAATAACACAAACCTAGGTGATCTACACGCTTGGGCTGGTTATAGAGTCCATCGTCATGTATGCGGCTCACCACTGACCAAGCATGTACGTGACTGTACTCCATGGCCTTTTATTGCTGAGTATGGATATGCCACAATTGGTCTGTTCATTGGCTTGTTGATGGATGTTTAGGTTGTTTCCAGTTTGTGGCTATTATGTATTAAGCTTCTGCAAATTTATATGGGAATTTGCTTTCATTTTTCCTGGGTAAATGCCCACGAGTGGAATGGCTGGAGCACATGAGATGTATGTTTAACTTTTTAAGAAACCACCAAATTCTTTCCCATGGTGGTTGTGTTGCTTTATGTTGCAACAGTTCCCAAGAGTTCCAGTTCTCTACCTCCTCACGAGCACTTGTTAATTAGTTTTTATCATGTTGGCCATTTTGTAGGCACAAAGTATTATCTCTGGGTTTTATTTTACACTTCCCCCATGACTTCAATATTAACATTACTTCACGTGATCATTTGCCATTTGTCCGTCTTTGGTGAAATGTCTCTTCAAATTTTTTGCCCATTTTTAGTGAAAGGTTTGTTTTCTTATTGCTGAATTTTGAAAGTTCTTTATTCTATGTATAGATTCTTTATTTGACATATCTATCTCTCCCAGTTTTCGATGTCTTCTTTTCATCCTTTTAACAGCCTTTCAGAGAAGAGCATTCCTTAATCTTAAAATTTATAGGTCATGCTTTTGGTGTCTTACCTGAAAAAATTTTACCCAACCCAAAATCACAAAGATTTTCTCCTGTGTTGTTTTTTTTTTCCTAGAAGACTTGTAGTGAGTCTTGAAGTCAGATCCACCTCTATTCCTTTTTGAAGTTGTTTTGGCTCTTTTGAATCCTTTCCATTTCCACATGATGCTTGGAATCAGCTTGTCAACTTATACAAAAGTGCCTGCTGGGATTTTGATTGAATTGAGTTGAATCTACAAATCAACTTAGGGAAAAATCCCATCTTAACAATATTGAGTAGTCTGGCCCCTGAACATAATATATTTCTCCACTTATTTAAGTCTCTTTAATTTCCCCGAGCAATATCTTACAGTTTTTAGTGCACAGGTCTTGAACTACTTTTGTACAGTTTACCCCTAAATATTTAACACATTATGCATCTCCTGAGGAAAATGGAAGTAACTGTGTTAGACTTTGGTTACACCTTCTGTTGCCTCTTTTTGAAAGGCAAAGATGTAAAAATTTTTATTACTAGCCCCTCCAACTCCCCCTTCACATGCACACACATAAAATCTAAGTTTACAGTCTTGTTATATGGAGACTTCCCCCTTACAGCTGTATCACCCTCCACTTTATGGATGGTCTGTAGTTGATTAACCCGCTGCCTTGGATAGACATTTGAAAGTCTACAGCTGTTTGCAATTACAGCTGGTTTTGGGATGCATAGTCTTGTGCACATGAAATTTTATATTTTTACCTGGAATGTACTAAATGCTTTTAATGGACAAGAATGACTCACAGGAGATTCCATAACAGATCTGACCCAGCCCAGCCTACAGAAGTGGGAGACCCTGCAACCTTCTCTGACCTGTGCCAGGAAGATATATGTTTACAGATTCCAGGGAGAAGGGAGGTTGCCTCAGAAGGAACCGTGTAGAAGCTCAGCAGTCAGATTCCTCCTCTTCCTCTTCAGCCAGTCCTGGTAGCTTCTGTGGGAAGAAAGGGAGGGGGGTGGCAGGATCCTATGGTCAGAGTGGGTGCTATGGGATGGGAAAGGTCAAAGGTGGAGGTGACTGGAGTTGGAAGACAGAGCCTTCCAAATGGGCACTGAAGTTTGTGGTAAGAGCCACAGAGAGATTGGAGAGAAAATGGTGCATGTTGTGAGAGCTGTGTGCATAGAGCATCACTCTCTGGCTCCCAATTCAGGCATCCTCTTCTTCAGCGCCTGGCCCATCTCCCTGTTCCAGGCTCAGTGGCATAGCAGTTAGCAAATGTCCCCCCAGAACCAGACTGCAGGTGTTCAGGTACCAAGCCTGCATCCGGGGCAAGTGAAAGAGGACGAATGATGGTGGCCACAGGATGGACAATGGAATGTGAGTTATTGAGCGCTAAGCCCAAAGCTGGGTGCCCAGGTAAACCCCCATGGTGGGGACAGCTAGAGTCTTCCCTGGGATGCTATTTTTGTTCTCATTCCTCCCTCTCAGCTTCTCAGTCCAGGCTGGGACATGGAGACAGATTTTCCTTCCTTTTGACAGAACAGTTTCTTTTCTTCTTTTTTAAAAATATGTATCTATTTATTATTTTACATCATTCTTCATTTTGTGCATTTTTTTCCCCATCTCGGTTGTAATCCTCATGGACTTCCCACCACCAGTTCACCCATGTGCCATCACCATAATCCTGAGCACTTTTCCCATTCTCCTGACAGCAGTTTCAGTGTCAAGAAAAAATCAGGGAGCATTAGAGTGACTCGGGGCTCATTAGAACTGGTATTTGTGGGGTTCTCTCCTGCCCAGTCCCCGCTGTGGTGCAGTCATTTACCTCTGTGTGCCCTCTAACACGCAAGCACACCTGTATGCATGCACACACACAGCACACACATCAGTGGTTCTCAGTAAGGTGGAGGGAATGAGTAAGTGAACAAACAAGCGCATTTAACCTAACTCCCTGGCACTCAGCACTGAGGGTGCTGATGGGCTGGTGGGCAGGGCTGACCGGGCCAAAGTGCCAAGGAAAAGCCTTGCTAGCTATTTTTGGGACAAATGACCCACCACCTCCAATGACTTGCTCCTAAAAGGGGTCTAATTTCATTAAGCCTTGGAAACAGTGACATCACAAGCGCCTTGCCTGGAGCCGCCCACATATGGCGAACCACAGAGCGAGCTGAGATTCGTCTTCAAGAACAGGAGAGAAATGAGGGCCCAGGCAGCCAAAGCTAAAATAGCAAAGCTGAGGCATTCTGCTATGAAAAGAAATTACCGAAGAAACCCATTAGTCAGAGGTTTCCAGCGGCAATTTCCTTGCTTGGGAGCAGAAGACTTATGGGTGTTTATTTTGGGTGAGGCTGTGTAGCCATTTCTTGCCATGTAGACTCCATGCAGCCCGTGAAGTGAATTTCTTTAAGTAAATCCTGTAGTCTCACTTCTGATCACTGAAGTGGACATGTGTTTTCTTTTAAGGTTTTTGCTTTATCTTGAGAAACAACGATGTTAGAGGTATAGGTTTGGTGGCCTATTTATTAAAATAGTTTTACCTATATTCATTGCACCATGAAAATAAGTCACAAACCAGACGCCCTTTTTTCCTTTGGGATCCTTTGTCCAGTTCTTTCCAAGCAAATCCTGCCTTCCTGGGGCTAAAGCAAATAGGGAGAGGGGAAGGCTGTTTAAACTAGACTCCTTGTCTCTGTGGCTTCACCAAGAGAGGAAAGGAGCTTCCCACAGGCCAAGTTTCACTTTGCACCCAACAGGGTTCCTCAGCTCAGCTTCAGCCGTGGGTGTATGGACTGGAATTCTTTATTGTAGGGAGCTGTCCTTTGATTTGTAGGATGTTTATTATCATCCCTGATCTCTGCCTACAGCCACCAACCAATGGCATGCCAACCCACAGTCTGACAGCCCCCAGATGTCTCCAGGCATGGCGGAATGGGGGAGGGGATAGGGAAATCAGCCACTGAAAAGCACCTAGTGTGACTTTTCAAGAGCAGATGAGCAATGCTAAGGATTTCACACATTTTCTGTTGGCCTGATTTTGTTGTAAATACTCTGACTTTAATATATACCTTTATCTGTGTTAATATATACTGGGCAAATCCCCTTCTCTTCTTGCATCCATTTTTCGCGCCTGTAAAAAGAGTGGGTTGGCACTATGGAAAACTGTTTGGAGGTTCCTCAAACTGCTAAACATGGAGCTTCCCTA